>NW_027428334.1:0-251808 GCF_047830755.1 Zonotrichia albicollis | reverse complement strand
TGCCACAGGTGTCTTAAACAGTATGTGCCATCCCACTGTCGTTCTTTTAATTCTGATTGTACTAGGATTTATTTTCTCAGCAGTTCAATTTGTTGTGAATTGGAATATGATGAAAAGACTAAAGAAATTAGCAGGTATAATTAATGCACAGAGCTTAACTGATGAAATAGATCAGTTAGCGCTTGCTAGGAAGGAGCTAAAAAGGTTTAATGAACAAAATTGGTAAAAAGAGAAATGGGGGATTGTAATAAGTAACAATATATTTGTTCATTAATAGCTAGATGATGATTTAAATTAAAAAAACAATAGCTAAAATAGCTTTTGTAGAATATCTATAGGGCTGTATGGGAAACTTATAAGTAGTGTTAAAGTTACAACCCCCCCCCCTTGGTAATTGGATACAGCCACATCTGGAAATAATTTCTAACCTTGTAGAATTGCTTGCTCTGCAAAAATTCTACCCTATAGATGTAGGAGACTTTCTGAAACACATATGGTAACAATTATTAACCTTGCAAGAATGTTGAGCTTAAAAGACTAGACTTATAGGTATGCCTTATAAGGAAAGCGGCCAAAGAGGAAGACTTGGGGTCTTCATCCCACGAACACCAGAAGGCAGAAAAAAGACCCCTAGCAACAGGAGGAGCACGCACAGAAAACAGACCACGTCATCCAAGAATCTGAAAAAAGGACAATAAAAAGCGAACTCAAAATGGGGGAGGTGCGGGCCTAAGGGAGCGAAGTCTCCTGGCAGCCCAGCGCTGAATCTTGCTTATTCTTGCTTGCATAATAAAGATTATGGTACAATTCTTAAATTCAGTCGATTCGTCTATCACAGCTGACAGAGTCAGAATACAAGCTCTGACACCCTCTTGGTCAGGGTACTGGTAGCAGTCCAGTTGGATTAGTGGCTGCACTCCTCCTGGAGTGGCACATGTGATCCTGTAGAAGGGTATAGTCTTCCTCTGAAGTTCCAGTGGAAAAGGCGGCCATTCCTCTGGGAATCCAGTGGAAAGGCTGCTTGTTCTGTCCCAAACTCCAGATTATTTGCAGGTGGGGATGCTTGGTTCCTCCCCTCTGGGCACAGCATCTCACAATGGGCTCTTATCATTCCATGAGTCATGGGGTGGGTCCATGAGACAGAAAGGGCTCCCAGAGGGAATTATCTCTGAGTCATGGGGAAAGGCATTGATGGGCCCATTAACAGGAGATAAGGAAAAGAACAATGCCCCTCCTGGTTTCAACAGCTCTTGAAGATGGAAATAGAATACATCCTTATATTGTAACCAAGGATAATAGGGAGCATTGTCAATGATCATGCAGCCAACCAAGAGCTGGAGCTGAATCCAGAATTGCTTGTTCCAGCTACACAGGAATTCATTACCCTGGCAAGCACAGCTCCATGGGAACAAAGATCTCTCATCTCTGGGCTGAATTGTAGCATTGTGTGTCCTGGATGAGTTTTCTTGTAAAGTTGTTAATTTTTTTATAAGTAGGTGTCATGGTTTGAGCCTGGCACAGAGCCAGTGCCCCTATGAAAATTCCCTCACCCTGGTGTCTGCTGTGAGATGTGACCAGGAATAAACAAAACAGGCTCCAGCTTAAACATAAAGAACACTTTATTACCTAAACTACAGGAAAATAGGGAAAAACTATAAGGAAAAGAAAAAAAAATTGAAAACCTTACAAAAAAACCACTTTCCTCCTCCCCACTACCTGAATTTCCCAATCCGATACATTCTCCCAAATCACCAACTGCCCAGCCTGGCACCACACTTTAGTATACTCAAACTTCAGTTCATGAAGAGGAGAGGAGTCCTTCTTGTTCCATAGGCTTCCCCTGGAAACACACTGAAACCTCGTGTGCTTCCCTGTCACTTCGGCACCGCCCGGAAAAAAGTCCTTTTGCCGCTTGTGACATCTTCCTTCCATGCCCAGTGCTCTCACCACCGTGCATGGATCAGAGCTGCTTTTAGGGTTGTCTTTTAAGGATGCCTTGTCTCACTCCAAAAAGGCACAGTCTCTGCTTTGGGACATCTGTCCCCCCCATATTTTTCCAACCCCCTGGGGCCGCGGGGTCCTCACGATGAACCCTCCTGGTTCTGAGGCACTGCCTCCCCCTAAGTGCAGTCTCTGTGTCACAGGAACAAACTGAGTCCATGGCCACAAGAAAAGTCCAGCCACAAGGCCACTCCAAGCATCTCTCTCTTCACTCAGCCAGTCTTCTCTACGTCCTTCAGGCCAGGTCCTTGTCTCATCTCATCTCCTATCTCCCTTCTTATTCAGCTTCGAGGAGGATTAGCATTTTTGCAAGGCCCCAATCATGAAAGAAAGGGGTTAAAACTTTCAGTCTCTGTCTGTCCTGGAGCTGCGGCACTCCCACACACGCTGCCGCTCCGGCCGGGCACTCTTCCCCCCCCCTCCTTCTCCTCCTGGGCCGGCTGCTATCACATTCGGTGTCGCCCGCTCTCCTCTCTCCTTCCTGGGGGGGGGATGGCTGCCCGAGGGCTGACTCCCTGGGCTCTTCCACCCTTCCATCCTCGAGGGCCTTCTCACCCCCCATCTCTGTCCAGGCCCCAGGCCTACCGCATGGCAGCCCCTCCCCCGCCCAGCAGCAGCGGCTGGACAGGGGAGGGTGATCTGACCTCTTCGCCTCGACGTCCCAAGAGGACCTCCCAGGGCCAGAGCCCTGCTTTTTAACCCCTGTGTATTCTCGGAGGTGTGTCCAAACCCCACTGGCTACACCAGGTGCCAGTCTCAAACTCAGAACATTCATTGGTTTGACCACAGCTTCCCAGAATTCCCACTTCTTCCTGGTCAAACCACCACAGTAGGGTTTTGGTTTGACCCTCGGTTCCCCCCATGTTCTCCCTCCTAATGGTTTGTTCCTCCTGCCAGTTACCTGTCTATCAATGTAACCAACCCCCTTTCATTTCAAGAAATTTCTATGTCAATCTTCCCTTACTTAACATATGATTTGTCCCCTGAGCCTTGTCCCTCCCCTACGCCATTCCTATTGGTTCAGGTGTGTCCCTCGCTCCTCCCCTGAGCTTCGTTCATTGGTCCCTCGTGGCTCCTCGTGTCACGCCTGTAATAAGTAACAATATATTTGTTCATTAATAGCTAGATGATAATTTAAATTGAAAACAATAGCTAAATAGCTTTTGTAGAATATCTATAGGGCTGTATGGGAAACGTTTAAGTAGTGCTTGGGCCACAAATCCCCCCTTGGTAACCAGATACAGCTACATCTAGTAATAATTACTAACCTTGTAACCTTTTGTTTGCTCTGCAAAAATTCCAACCTATAGATGTAGGAGACTTTCTGAAACACATATGGTAACAATTATTAACCTTGCAAGAACGTTGAGCTTAAAAGATTAGACTTATAGGTATGCCTTATAAGGAAAGTGGCCAAAGAGGAAGACTTGGGGCCTTCATCCCACGACCACTAGAAGGCAGAAAAAAGACCCCTAGCAACAGGAGGAGCACGCGCAGAAAACAGACCACGTCACCCAGGAATTCGGAGAAAAAGGACAATAAAAAGCGAACTTAAAAGGGGGAGACGCGTGCCTAAGAGAGCGAAGTCTCCTGGCCGCCCAGCACTGAATCTTGCTTATTCTTGCTTGCATAATAATAAAGATTATTGCACAATTCTTAAATTCGGTCGGTTCGTTTATCACAATTTGGTGCCGTGACTCAAATCCTGAGACAGGGTTGGTTTGAGAATTCGGGGGGGGGGTGCCCCCACCCCTTTGGTGGCCCTCATCTTCTCAACCGACCCCCCCTCTGGACTGACGAACCTAAATTCGAGAATAAGCAAGGAAACACCAGTGACCCTGTAAGCTTTGTGCACGAAGATCCGAGCGAAGACGCAGGACGCGTGAGAATACGGGTGAACCGCTTGGTTGGGTTGGAATCCCAGGGCAAAGTGAATGAGACGTCCAACTGAGGACGAAGCAAGAGGGACCCTCCAGTAGTGCGGTTCTCGTAACCCGCGAGGGAGCGAGCCACGACCGAGGGGGGTGTGTGTGTGTGTGCGTGGAGGTGCCTTGGAAGATGGGGCAGAAGGAGAGCAAGCCTTCTGACCCCCTGGGGGAGGGCCCCCGGTTACCCCCAATACCTAAGGATAGTCCGTTAGGATTAATGATTAACTATTGGGATGATTTTCCCTCCAGAAAAGGGAAGGATAAAGCAAAAATGATAAATTATTGCATGGTAGTATGGGGGGTAAGAAACTGGATTCAGGAAATACATACTGGCCCGTTTTCGGATCCTCTGAGGACTGGGTCTGTCAAGCCTTGAATATCTATGTGAATTCCAAAGAGCCAGAAAACCTGGAGGAGAGTGCTTATGCTAAATTGTGGTTGGTAGGAAGTAATGAGCAAATAACTAGATTGCTCCCCCTTAAGGGAAGCCAAGGGGAAGAAGATAGAAAGAAAAAGTCCCGAGTGGAGGAAGAGATTTCTATTTATCCTCCCCCATATGTACCACCACCAGCCCCAGCCCCTCCTGTATCCCTTCCAAACATTCCTCCAGCATCAGCCCCTGACAAACAGCAGGTCACAGACTCCTCGGATTACAGGAGACATACTCGGAGCCAAATGAAAACAGTAATTGAGGAAGGAGAGAACAGTGGATTGTTCCCTCTTAGGGAAATAGCATTAGGAGGACCTCAGGCTGGGATGGGGTTTGTCACTGTCCCCTTAAACTCAGGAGATGTCCGTGAGTTTAAGAAAGAGATGGGAAAATTATTAGAAGACCCTACAGGAGTAGCAGAAAGGGTGGATCAGTTCCTGGGACCAAATAAATATACCTGGGTAGAGATACAGTCCATTCTAGGCATACTATTTACAACAGAGGAGAGAGGGATGATTAGAAGGGCAGGAATGAGAATTTGGGATGCCCAGCATGTTCAGGGTCCTGTGGCTGATGTCAAATGGCCCTTGCAAAATCCCAATTGGAATAATCAGGACCCCAACCATCGTGGTCATATGCAGGACTTAAGAACTATTATAATCCAGGGCATACGAGAGGCTGTGCCCCGGGGACAAAATATAAGCAAGGCATTCAGAGAGTGCCAAGGAAAGGATGAGACCCCCACTGAATGGTTGGAAAGATTAAGGAAGAGTTTTCAGTTATACTCAGGGGTGGATCCAGAGACGCCTATGGGGCAAGCACTCCTGAAAACACAGTTTGTAGCTAAATCGTGGGAAGACGTTCGAAAGAAATTAGAAAAGTTAGATGATTGGCAGGACAGAGGACTTGATGAATTGCTTAGGGAGGCTCGAAAAGTATATGTTAGACGGGAGGAAGAAGCACATAAAAGGCAAGTTCGGATGATGGTGGCAGCAGTAAGGGAGGGGCAGCGAAACAACCCTCCGCCATGGGAAAGAAATGACATGAGGAGGGTTTCCCGGGATTTAGGAGGGCCCCCAGTGGGGGGGGAGAGAAGGAACGGGGTGCTACTACTGTGGTGGGAAAGGACACATGAAGAGGGAATGTCGAAAGAGGCTTAGGGATGAGAAAATGTTCAAAGAGGATTAGGGGGGGGTCAAGGGCTCTATTTATTGGGGACTCAAATGTCATCAGAGCCCTTGGTAAAACTTAAAGTGGGTCCCCAGCAAACCCCCATAACCTTCCTTGTAGACACGGGGGCCGAGAGATCAACAGTTCAGTCTTTGCCCCCGGGATGTAAGATTTAGCCTTTAACAGTACAGGTTATTGGGGCAAAAGGGGAACCCTTCAAGGTTCCTGCAATTAAAGATGTCTTAATAGAATCAGAGAAAAAAATAGGGATAGGATCCTTGCTACTAGTTCCTGAAGCCGATTACAATTTATTAGGTAGGGATTTAATGGTGGAATTAGGAATAAATAGAAATATTGAAGAAAAACAGTTGAAAGTCTGACTGTGCCCCCTACGGGCCACTGACGAGGAGAAGATAAACCCGGAGGTTTGGTATACCCCTGACACAGCAGGGAGACTGAATATAGAGCCTTTCACAGTTATTATCCAAAACCCGGAAATCCCAGTGAGGATAAAACAATATCCCATGTCAGACGATGGGCAAAGGGGACTAAAACCAGAAATAGAACGGTTAATACAACAAGGGCTCTTGGAACCTTGTATGTCTCCCTTCAACACCCCATCTTACCTGTAAAAGAACCAGATGGGAAATACCGACTAATACATGATTTAAGGGAAATAAATAAGAGAACTATTGCCCGGTTCCCTGTAGTAGCTAATCCCCATACATTGCTCAGTCAATTGAAACCTGATGACCAATGGTATAGTGTTATAGATTTAAAAGACGCCTTTTGGGCATGCCCCTTGAAGCAAGAATGTAGGGACTATTTTGCATTTGAATGGGAAGATCCCGATACCCACCAAAAGCAACAACTAAGGTGGACCGTGCTCCCACAGGGATATACCGAGTCCCCGAATTTATTTAGGCATGCATTAGAACAGATAATGAAAACCTATACCCCAAACCCAGGAATAACCCTTGTTCAATATGTAGATGATCTGTTAATAGCTGGAAAGAGTGAGGAAGCAGTTAGGGAAGAAAGCATTAAGCTTTTAAACTTTTTGAGCATTCAGGGGCTGAAGGTGTCCAAAAATAAACTGCAATTCGTAGAAGAAGAAGTGAAGTACCTGGGACACCGACTCAGTAAAGGAACTAAAACAGTAGATCCAGAGAGGGTTAAGGGAATCCTCTCCCTTCCCCCCCCAAGAAATAAGAGACAAATTAGACAGCTATTGGGTCTCATAGGATACTGCAGACAATGGATTGAAAACTTTAGTGGCAAAATAAAATTCTTGTATGAAAAACTAACTACTGAAGGTTTGATTAAATGGACTGAAAAGGATGATGAATCATTAGAACAACTAAAAGAGGAATTGACTAATGCCCCGGTGCTAAGCCTCCCCGATGTTAGGAGACCTTTTTATTTGTTCGTTAATACTGAGGCAGGAGTAGCATTTGGGGTACTGGCTCAGGACTGGGCCAGCAGTCGAAAACCAGTGGCATACATTTCTAAATTACTGGATCCAGTAAGTAGGGGATGGCCAACATGCTTGCAGATTATAGTAGCCACAGCCCTTTTAGTGGAGGAAGCTCTCAAAATTACCTATGGAGGAGAACTGAAAGTTTTTACTCCCCATAATATACGGGCAGTATTGCAACAAAAGGCAGAAAATGGATAACAGACTCCAGACTTTTGAAATACGAGGGCATTTTACTGTCATCCCCTCGGTTGATACTTGAAACCACCTCTCTGCAAAACCCTGCTGAATTCCTGTTTGGGGATCCACAGGAGAATTTAACTCATGATTGCTTACATAGCATAGAGAAACAAACAAAAATTAGACCGGATCTCGAAGAGGAAGAACTGGAAGAAGGAGAAAAGTTATTTGTGGATGGTTCCTCTAGGGTTGTTGAGGGAAAGCGAATCTCGGGATATGCCATTGTGGGAGGTGAAAATTTAGAAATAATAGAATCCGGCCCTCTGAGTCTTAGTTGGTCAGCCCAGGCCTGTGAGCTTTATGCGGTATTGCGGGCTCTGAAATTCTTGGAAGCTAAGGATGGGACCATCTATACGGATTCAAAGTATGCCTTTGGAGTGATACATACTTTTGGAAAAATTTGGGAAGAAAGAGGGTTAATAAATTCCCAAAGAAAAGAATTAATACATCGGGAACTAATCACTCAGATATTACAAGCGTTAAGAGGCCCAAAGAGAATAGCAATAGTACATGTTAAAGGACATTAAAAGGGTCCCTCCCATCTGATCAGAGGAAACAATATAGCAGATAGAGAAGCAAAGAAAGCTGCCCTCAGAAAATTCCAGGAGCAGGGAACAAGGAGAATGCGAGATGGCGAAAGAGTTTGTGTCCTGAACTTCACAGCCCAGGAAAAGGAAAAATTAGACAGAATGGGAATAACAGAGAATGAGGGTATTCGAAAATTACCAGATGATAGGGAAGTGCTGCCAAAATCTGTAGCTCAGAGGATAGTGCAGCAGTTACATGAAAAGACTCACTGGGGAACCTAAGCCTTAGTAGATCAGTTTACTATTAAGTATATGTGTATAGGAATTTATGATATAGCAAAACAAGTAGTTAGGGGATGTATAACATGCCAGAGGGTTAATAGGCATCAAGCTCGAGAAAGGATTCCAGGAGGAAGGGAATTAGCACACCGACCTTTTTCACATGTACAAGTAGATTTCACCAAGCTACCAAAAGTAGGGAGGTACAAGTACTTATTGGTACTAGTAGATCATCTAACCCACTTCGTAGAAGCATATCCTACATCATGGGCTACTGCAAACGTAGTGATTAAAACCTTACTGGAAGAAATAATCCCTAGGTATGGATTAGTAGAAATATTAGACTCTGATAGAGGCCCCCATTTCGCAAATAAAGTACTAAAAGAGGTAACCACGGCCTTAGGTACTAAATGGAAATATCACACTCCTTGGCACCCTCAAAGCTCAGGGAGGGTAGAAAGGGCAAATGGAGAAATCAAGAAGCAACTCACTAAACTTATGGTGGAAACTAAAATGTCATGGGTCAGATGTTTACCCCTGGCACTGCTAAACATTAGAACCCAACCTAGGACGGATGTGGGAATTTCTCCCTTTGAAATGCTCTATGGAATGCCTTACGACTTAGAGCTACCAGGGAACCATCCCTGTATCCAAGATAGTCAAATTCAGAGTTACATACAACAGCTAATGAAACGAAGGGAGGAACTAAAACGAAAAGGGCTATTGGTACAAAGACCCCCTTTGGACATAGCAATGCATAAGCTTAAACCTGGAGATAGAGTCCTAATTAAAACTTGGAAAGAGACCTCCCTAACACCCCAATGGGAAGGTCCCTATGTTGTTCTGTTTACCACAGAGACAGCCGTCCGAACTGCTGAAAAAGGCTGGACACATGCCAGTCGAGTGAAAGGACCCATCACTGCAGACACCCCTTGGGAGGTGACCAGTCGCCCTGGAGATCTACGATTGACTCTTCGGAAAACATAAGAATGCATAGCAACTGGTAATATGAATGACTGAGAGGGAGAAACACCGACTGCAGCTACTGGTCAGAGACAATATTCAAAGGGTGGGAAAGGAACTGAAGTGTCCTCTTATTTGGCACACATGGGATGATCTGATATCAGTGGCTGAGGTCCTCTCTGAGATAAGGCGGCCACTGTCTAACAGACCTGGGTGCATTAAATGTGGTGATCCCATCTGTAGGGCATGGATAAAAATATTTTGCGGGGGATGTAGGCTCAAATGGTGGGTTTTCCAATCACAGTTAGGTGGGGGTATCTGGTATCATACTTGTGATTGGGGTTGGAGGAGGGAAAACCCTTACACGGCTCTAAGCAAATTTGCAACAGCCCCAGGACAAAGAGAAATCCCTTATAGGGAGGCAATAACATTAATTGAAAATATAGAGCAGAGGAGACATTGGGCCCTGGCCTGGGCAATACATCACCAATCATATAGGATCATCTGCCAAAATCAGAGTGTGATATTAGACCAGGTGTGTGTAGGGAAAAAGATTCATGTCCCCATAGAGTGGCAAGTTGAGCCCCGAAATTGGGATAGTACCGTACGCTGCTACTTCCGAATATATAAGAAATGAGCCCGTAAGGCTCGGAGGAAAAACCCAGACAGTGAGACTCAGGCCCTATAAAGCTCGCTAGGAACGACAGAGAATCTGCCATAAGATAAGAGAGATCCTTTGCCTGGAGGCCTGGCAGCCTGCCCTTAGGAGTGGGGGCAGGAACGAAAGAAATAGCCCAAATAATGCACCCCCTGAAGACTACCCCTGCTGCCAAGAAGATAATGATCCCTGCAGACCGATACACCCGGGCTGGCAGGCGAGGCAGAGAGGTAAGGAGGAGTGAGGAAGAGCAACGGGCCTCAGGAACAGGAACGGAGCACAGGAATGCTCCAGGTAAAAGAGATATGGTTATAAGAGGTGAACAAAATTTGTTGCTAGGACCCTGCCCTGCTTGGCGAGCTATTTTTATCATTATAATCCTGAGCTTCCCGACTGCCTGGGGAAACCCCCATCAGCCTTACAAAGGGAACAAGATCCTAGTCAAACGGACCCTGATCACTGACTGGTCTCAGGCCTTTTTGCAATTTACCGGATCTATGGGAAATACCACAGGTTTGAGTTTACAAACTTTAGTTCTGCATGACGGTCTGCCGTATGCTAAACACGAATGGAAGAGGCAGAAAACTTGGGAGCTTCAAGGAGTAGTGGGAGAACAAATTAATATTGGATGTCGAGTGGTTAATGGATCAGACTATACTAACACAATCTCAATCAGTGTTTCCATGGGTCAGGAGGATAAACAAATAAATTTTGAATACCCAGCACGAGACTGCTGGCAAAACTTCACATTAACTCACACGGCAGAGGTAGTCTGTCTCTGGACAAAAGATACACAAGGCCTTTCCTTTAAATTCACAATAAATATTAAAACACAATCTACCACTACTAAACCACACATTATCACCATTTCACCTACACCACCGGTCACACTCACACCAAAAATTTTCAAAATAGGACCTTATATAATCAAAAAAATTGGTCAACAACAAATATTATTTAATCCAGCATGGTCTCTAAAACAGGTCGAACTGCTAATGCAGACTAATGTTTCAGAAATCCAGCCAGCTTGTTCTCTGTTTTTGCAAACATCCTTTGAAGGCTGGACTACTTGGCTCAGGAAACGCAGCTCTTTTAAAACAAGGAAACTTAGAGATGTGACTGGTGTTCTAGGCACAGGACTGGGAATTCTGAATAGCATCGATTCGGAGGTACTAATGAACAAACTGGCTGCTACGGCCAGAGATCTGTCCAAATTACAGCAACCACTGAGGTCATCTCTACTGGCTTTGGGGAGACACCAGTGGACGTTGTCAAACATTTTGCCAAATTGGGAAAGAGTAAATGTGAACGATCACAAATTGGTAATTGATGCACTTGGTGCCACACAAAATAATGTCTCCTTAGCCCTCAGCTGTATCCGGGCACAATTATGGATGCAGTCAGTCTCTGCTGCAATTATAAGAGAGGGCGAGGAAGGCACTTTCCCCACAGAAATTCGGAAAATAATTTGGGATAATGCCACTGAGTTTGAAAGGGAATTCCAATCCTCGTGGAAACTGGTGAATTTTACCTATAACCCTATTTCTAATACAGTCACTGCCTTTGTCTTGACCATACAAAATGCCTCTGTACATCTAGTTTTTCCTGTCATTGCATTAGGAATAAACCATGACGGAGCTGTCCTCTATCCTACAGAACATAGAGGATGGGTCCGTCAGCTTGGTGACAAATGGCAAACTGTTGACTTGGAATCTTGTATTGTACGAGAACAGTTGGGATTCATCTGCGAGGGCGCTGTAATTATAGCTCAAGATATCTGTTTGGACACAGAGCAAAACATTTGCCATTTTGAGATTCGCCCTAATGAAGTTTCTAAAACAGTTCTTATATACATAGGCAATGGGTGCACGTGTTTCAGAACTCTCTGTGATTTTGTGCTAGTAGATGATGTTATGGTGGATACAAAGAATCACTCAAACTTCTGTGCTTGTAACTTCACCAAGATTACAGGGTGTGACACCACTTATGAAGCTACAGTTACCTCTCACCAACTATTACAATCCAACTACACGCTGATTCACAAGTTAATGCCCACCCCGATTGGGATGAACTTCACCCTAGTGAGACAACTATTGTTTCACCAGGATCTGATAAAAATTCTTGAGAAAATCAGGAAAAGCGGACAGAAGACCCTAGTAACTGTTCAACATGATGTAGAGAAAATACACCAGGTAGTAGAAAGAGTGAAGCAAGATAGCAATTATAGGTGGTGGGACACCCTGTTCGAATGGTCACCTACTGCCACAGGTGTCTTAAACAGTATGTGCCATCCCACTGTCGTTCTTTTAATTCTGATTGTACTAGGATTTATTTTCTCAGCAGTTCAATTTGTTGTGAATTGGAATATGATGAAAAGACTAAAGAAATTAGCAGGTATAATTAATGCACAGAGCTTAACTGATGAAATAGATCAGTTAGCGCTTGCTAGGAAGGAGCTAAAAAGGTTTAATGAACAAAATTGGTAAAAAGAGAAATGGGGGATTGTAATAAGTAACAATATATTTGTTCATTAATAGCTAGATGATGATTTAAATTAAAAAAACAATAGCTAAAATAGCTTTTGTAGAATATCTATAGGGCTGTATGGGAAACTTATAAGTAGTGTTAAAGTTACAACCCCCCCCCCTTGGTAATTGGATACAGCCACATCTGGAAATAATTTCTAACCTTGTAGAATTGCTTGCTCTGCAAAAATTCTACCCTATAGATGTAGGAGACTTTCTGAAACACATATGGTAACAATTATTAACCTTGCAAGAATGTTGAGCTTAAAAGACTAGACTTATAGGTATGCCTTATAAGGAAAGCGGCCAAAGAGGAAGACTTGGGGTCTTCATCCCACGAACACCAGAAGGCAGAAAAAAGACCCCTAGCAACAGGAGGAGCACGCACAGAAAACAGACCACGTCATCCAAGAATCTGAAAAAAGGACAATAAAAAGCGAACTCAAAATGGGGGAGGTGCGGGCCTAAGGGAGCGAAGTCTCCTGGCAGCCCAGCGCTGAATCTTGCTTATTCTTGCTTGCATAATAAAGATTATGGTACAATTCTTAAATTCAGTCGATTCGTCTATCACAGCTGACAGAGTCAGAATACAAGCTCTGACACCCTCTTGGTCAGGGTACTGGTAGCAGTCCAGTTGGATTAGTGGCTGCACTCCTCCTGGAGTGGCACATGTGATCCTGTAGAAGGGTATAGTCTTCCTCTGAAGTTCCAGTGGAAAAGGCGGCCATTCCTCTGGGAATCCAGTGGAAAGGCTGCTTGTTCTGTCCCAAACTCCAGATTACATGCAGGTGGGGATGCTTGGTTCCTCCCCTCTGGGCACAGCATCTCACAATGGGCTCTTATCATTCCATGAGTCATGGGGTGGGTCCATGAGACAGAAAGGGCTCCCAGAGGGAATTATCTCTGAGTCATGGGGAAAGGCATTGATGGGCCCATTAACAGGAGATAAGGAAAAGAACAATGCCCCTCCTGGTTTCAACAGCTCTTGAAGATGGAAATAGAATACATCCTTATATTGTAACCAAGGACAATAAGGAGCATTGTCAATGATCATGCAGCCAACCAAGAGCTGGAGCTGAATCCAGAATTGCTTGCTCCAGCTATGTAGGAAATCATTACCCTGGCAAGCACAGCTCCATGGGAACAAAGATCTCTCATCTCTGGGCTGAATTGTAGCATTGTGTGTCCTGGATGAGTTTTCTTGTAAAGTTGTTAATTTTTTTATAAGTAGGGTTTTGGTTTGGCCCTCGGTTCCCCCCATGTTCTCCCTCCTAATGGTTTGTTCCTCCTGCCAGTTACCTATCAATGTAACCAACCCCCTTTCATTTCGAGAAATTTCTATGTCAGTCTTCCCTTACTTAACATATGATTTGTTCCCTGAGCCTTGTCCCTCCCCTGGGCCATTCCTATTGGTTCAGGTGTGTCCCTCGCTCCTCCCCTGAGCTTTGTTCATTGGTCCCTTGGGGCTCCTCATGTCACACCCTTCCCCTTTATAAGTGCCTCCCCACCGGTTTTTCCCTGACACCGTTACTGGCCCCGCCTGGGTCCATAAAGTGGTCTCTGGCATCCATTCTTGTGTCCACTCCCTCCTTCCTTCGCCTCAGTACTTTGCAGTCCTGCTCACGCCTGCGTCACCACGCTGCAGACGGAGCCACTACTCAGGGGTTCTGGCAGAGATCCTGGGAGAGGCGAGATTCGTGGTCTGCGCCGGTCACTCCGGGAGCAGCTAGCTGGCACCCGTCAGCTCCAGTGGCTGCGGGACAAGACTGCAGTGAATGGCGCCCAGACTGCAGTTTAGATTTGAGGGACTCTTGTCACTTGTCATTGGCCTCACAGTCCACTCATCCTTCTGCAAATAACTTGCAAACAACACAGCTGGACTGCTGTCCTGGGTAAATATACATACAGATGACTTTTCCAAAGCAGTACATCATTTCCCAGGGAAAGACACAACTTCGTCTTGCCTATGAAACTGTGATTGAAAACACCTGAGAGCCAGATCTGTGTGAGATTGCAAAGGAGCAAAGCTTTGCTATTTGGGCACAATTCTCTTGGTTTCTTTGCTCAGGCCTTTGGTGAGCACAGAACACATCTAGGTAGAAACTGTTGACTAGACAGGATCCTTTGGATCCATTGTCCCCCAAACATGTCAATGTGTGACAAGTTACAAAGACAAGTTGAAACAGTAGCACAAATGGCGCAAAGAAAACATGGCAAAAGAGGAAGAGGAGAGGCCCAATGACAAAAGGATGTAGTGAGACACTGGCACATCAAGTGAGCTGCACTCCCACAACCTCTAGGCCAGCAGGTCCTGGTGTCACAACCTCTTTTTTGGTTTCTTTAATTTTTTTTTAATTTTTTATTTTTTGTAAATCACCAAAATTAAATATATGCAGTTAAAATGATGTCATCAAAACTTAAAGATACAATCAAAAAACATTTATTTAAAACTACATTGAAATATCATATGTACATAAATAACATTTATAAAAGTACAAAAATAATTGCATCTAAATAATATATGTACAGTTGTAATTACGAAGCTTAAAACATAAATCCTGTTAGTGAAAAACTCTTCAGTCAGTCGGTGGCCTCTTCCTGATCTTCAAGGAAAGAGTTCTTCTGGACTGGAGGCAAGAGCTTGGTTGATAACAGGAACATCGGAAGGTACCAGACAAAACCACTTGGCAAGACTGTATCCACTCAGGCCGGCAAAGTGGAGGCACAGAATGGATCAGAGCCTGCAACGCAAACCTAAAGCATCTGCAGCTCCATATTTCAGGGGACAGACTTCCTGGAAACAAGAATTCTTAACTGCTGCACAGGGAAACATGTTCCTGCTGACAGACTTTTGAATCAGGCCAGGAGAAAACTCTGACCCATTCCCCAGAGGAATTCTACAGCCTGGCCTCTGGGCTGCCCTGGGACAGCAGGGAGCCCAGAGCTCTGTGCTCTCCAGCAATGGCTCAGCTGCACATGCACCCTGCTGCTCCTCTCCCTGCCCCACAGCTCAGCAGCCCTACAGCTCCAGGGGCACTGGCAGCAGCACAGCTCCTTGCAGGGGCACATGCAGGGCACAGCTGTTCCCTGCCAATGGGCACAGCCTCTCTGCGCTGCCACAGGACCCTCCCACCAGACAGTGGCCCAGCTCCCTGCTTACCTTTTTCTGAGGCTGATCCATGCTTGGTCTTCACCTTGCCCTCAGTCTGGAGCTCCGTCAGGCCCCCCATGCCATGACTAGGAAGGGCGATGGAGACAATGGGGGCAGATGCACACCCTTCCTTAGCATTTTGTCATTTTTGGCACTGCTGAAAAGTCCCATCCGGAGGTGTCCAACTCAGCACTTGGTCAGCTTTCTGGAGAACATGAAACCTTCACCTCCAGCCCAAAAGGCTGGAGAGGTTTTCCTGCACGTGTGGAGGCTTGCTCTCAGCACACGTAATCAGCTGGGTGCCCATCACCTCGCAGAGGGCACAGGCCAGCTTGGTGACCACAGCGCAGACGTTGGCGCTTCGCACCGGCAGCGCCTTGTTCTCCAGGCAGGACCAGAGCACGGGCAGGGCGTAGCGCTGCACCACTTCAGGGCTCTTGGCATGAACCCATTCCACAAGCACTGCCGGGACAGACACACAGCTCCTTACCCACCAGCCTCAATGCAAACAAGGATCTACCTCTGCTTTTGCTTCTTGGGAGCCTCTCTGGCCAAGATCAGTGAAATAGCACACAGAGCCCCACGACCCAGAAACGGGCAATGCAGCTGATCATCCTTGAAACAGAACCCCCAGCCCCTCAGGACTAATTTCTCCAACCAGAGCCTTGTAGCTGTGGCAGAGTCTTTGTACCATTACTAAATTATTTCACAATTTATGTCTGCATGAACAATGAATGAAACATCAAACTGCCTTCTATTTCCACAAACAAGTTGTCTAACCCACACGGAAGCTTTGGAAATGCACCCCAGAGAGGCAATTGAGAGATTTCTAATAAAAGGGATGATTCCTTTGTGTAACTTTGACGTCAAGGGCCAAAAGTCTCATCTGGCTCTTCCTTTTGCTCCGTAGCACACAGCGAAGGGCAGTATTAGAACACACTTCGAAACTCCAGCCCACCAGAGATGGGTGCTGCTTGACAGCTGGATGAGAAACATCAGTGCCTAGCTGGTGTCTTTGGCAGAATGCTTTTGTGCCTTCCAACCAAGAGCCCTTTCAGTCCTCAGGGTGTCTTAGAGAATTACCCAGACCCCATTGCCCTGGCATTTGGGCACCTCCACACTTTAATGCCATTTCCCCTCTCAATGCTAATGGCATTTTTTCTTACAATGTGCACTGAAATAGGGGCATAGAGAGAGAAAAAGGCTACACAGGGGACTGAAATTTAGCCAGAACACACAAGTGTTGTCTCTCATTGTTTCTGGAATCTGCTCTCTGCTCATTTTCTGAACTGAATTATATCAAACACAGACAAAAATTTACTACCAACAGGCTCCTTGCATGGCAGATTTGGCTGAGAGATCAAAACCTGAAATGCTTGTGAGACCAGTCTTATTTTCTGATCAGGCAAAATGTTATGTAGTAGCTATTTATTATTCTGTGGTGGAAGAGACTTCATGTTCTCTATGCTGTTAATCCACCAGCAGTCATCAACATTGAAAGAGCTCCTGAAAGTACCCCAAACCAATTCTGCTAAGCAGGAAAAGGGTTATGGTACCCATTTAAAAATGAGACTTCATTTGAGTTTAAATGCAATTAAAGACATTGGTCACTGTGGAAGTTGAGAAGAGCCCCAGTGAGAGCTGAGCCCCGAGGCCGAGCGCTGCCCCCATCTCAGATGCTGCACAGCTCTGCAGCAGCCAGGGAAAGCCTGCCAAATCCACCTGCCTTGGCCATTGCCAGGAGGGACAAGCTCAGCACCTCCTGATGTGGAGGAGCTACTCTGCTCTCTGCTCACAGGCATTGCCTGTCAGTACTCCCTCAGAGACCTCTTGGCTTACAAAGGGAGGCCATACCTGTGATGCACTCTGTGACTTCCA
Source organism: Zonotrichia albicollis (assembly GCF_047830755.1). NCBI lineage: Eukaryota > Metazoa > Chordata > Aves > Passeriformes > Passerellidae > Zonotrichia > Zonotrichia albicollis. Next base: position 234,581 of record NW_027428334.1, on the reverse strand, counting down.
GCAGAGCTTCACCACTCAGTTTGCTCCATTGGTGGCTGAGCTCTTTCATCAGTGACACTTCATCTACAAGTGAAACACACGTTTCTGCTCACTCTTCTGAGGGCACAGGAGAAAGGACAGTGGGGAAGGAAAGGGCAGGGGCAACCCCATTTGATACAATAAAGTCAATTTCTGCTCATTTTTGAATCCTTTTCTTCTTTCCTTCCAGCCTACTTGGCAGGGTTTAAAATTCCAAAAGAAAAGCTCTCCTTTCACATGTGTAAATCCAAAGTTGTCTGCTGGACCAGGAGCTATGCTAAAACATTTCACACCAGGGACCTCAAGAGTTCAGTCACATGGAAGCAGTGGAAAGGTTTTGCATCCCAGAGCAAAAAGGAAGAAGCCCATACTTGGGACACAGAAAGGCACTGAGTCAGGCAGTTTGTGACTTCACAGAGCAGCTGAGGTGGAGAAAGTGGAAACTGCCCCTCAAGACCTGACTCTTCCACACTCCATTTTTCAGGCGTATTCCCCCAGTGCGGCATTTTCAGAGCTGACATAAATCTGTGTGGCAGAGGAATTTACAGCAGCCCTTGCCCAGGCAGGTATTTGCTATTGCCATCTTGCCTCATCCAAAACAATGTGTGGAACAAGGCATCACTGACAGCTGGACTTAGACCCATTTGTTCTAAAGAAATGAACTTGGTGAATCATCAGTTCCCCCTTGGAAAAAGAAGACAAAGAAGAAAGGTGGGAAATAGGAAGCTAATGCCTCTAATGCAGAGCCTTCCAGGTGGCTGCTCTGCAGAAGCTCTGATGGGCCGGTGTGCCTTCATGCCAACAGCAAAGCTGTTCACTTGGAAAGTCAAAGTTTGCTTGGGGCCCAAGCAAACTCCAAACCCCCTTTGCCTCTGAATTGTAGCAAAGCTGGAGTCCAGGACTTGCTCTTCAGACCAGCGGCACAGAGCCAAGGCAGCCTGGGACTGTTGGGAAATGCTGCTGCACATTCCAGCCTGTTGGGGATGGTGCATAAGGACTGCACCTGCACGGCTTCTGGTGGGTGTCAGCTGGAGCCTTCCACAGACAACAACAGCTCCCAAGGCACTCAGCGCTCTCTTGTGTGGGACAGACAGGGACACAGGTGAGGAGAGTCCATGCCAGGGCTCAGCCTTACCTAAATGAACAACAGATTGGTCCAGTGCGGTCACAGCTGCGGCACGAACCCCGAGATCCTTTGAGTTCAGGTTCTTTATTATCCCTTCAACCAAACGGACCATCACTGGGTTCAGGGCATCTTCCAGGACTCCAGTCATTTCTGCCAGAACCTCCAGCGCCTGCTGCTTCACCTTCTTATGGGTGTCATTGATTCTCAGGAGAAAATGATCAAAAATCTGTGAAGAGAACAAACGACATGAAAGCTGGATTAAAATGACCTTGTCTGAAAAGGGGATGTAGAAATGAGCCCTCAGCAATATAAAAGATGAAAGTGATCCCTTCTGTCAGGTCAGCCCTTGCTTGCACAATTTCACTGTTTTCCTGTGGGCCACTCACTGGAATGGTTGTGCAACCTGATGCTGCTTGAAAGATTTTCATCTGTTTTTGAGAGTTTTGGCTGGGGCCGGAATAGTTCCTATGGTGTTTCTCTCCACCTATAAATCATTAAATCAATTCCATTTATTAATTCAAAAGGCTGCCTTCTCTTTCAAAGGATGGAAGCAGATATTTACCATGCCCATTTTCCTATACAGTTGCCTCAAGTACTGAGGGCAGTTATAATTTTGCCAAAATTGTAGCGGGAGGAGATCTAATTTGTTTTTTGTCTGTCTCAAAACCTGCTTCTGGAGAAGGACAGGGCTCTGGTCAACTCTTCCAGGATCCAGACCAATTCTTTAACTAAGAGGTAGATTTCTGAAATGTAAAGTGCTCTACAGCTCTCATTAGAGCAGGTTCAGTCCCTTGACAGGCACAGTATCAGGCACCATTTTCTGGTAAAAGGGAAAAAGCAGCTACTGGGAGAAGAAAGGATGGATCGGTCCTTAGCTGTTTTCCTCTTTTTCCAAAGAGAAAAAAAGGCCCCCCAAAAAGAAGGGTGAGCACCATCTTTACCAAGAGGAATAGGGATGAGGATGGAAATGAGAGCCAGAGTTGTGCCTGTGCAAGACAAAATGGAGTTTACAGAAGTGTCCTTTTTAAAACACTTTGTTTAAACCAACCCAGCCTGATAATTCTCTTCCCCATGAAAACCTATTTCTCGTCTAGAGAATAATTGCCATGCTTTCAATGGCTGGATTCCCTTCACTTAACCCAACTGGGAGTAGGAGACAGCAGCAGTTACACCAGCAGAAAATCTCTGCCATCATCTGATGAACATCAGCAATAGGCACCTGCCAGACAAATACAGCTGGACTGAAAGAACTTGTCCTGAAGCCCAGACTTCAATTGCATTTGTCTGGGTAAGAGGGACCAGCCTGTCCCAAACAGCCCGGATGCAGTAGTGCCAAGACACACTGAATTAACCTTACTTCCCCAGGCTTGGGAAAGGAGCTAAAGGAAAGGAACCATGAAGATACCCTACATACTTGGACAATGTTACTGGAGATCAGCTGGGGGCTGGTTTTGCACAGCTCTAGGAGGAGTGCCACTCCTTCCATCCGTGTCTGAAACCCCTTGGCTTCCAGGAGATGGTAAAGCTTCTGCAGTGACTCCCTTCCTTCCACACTTGCAGGTAACGTGACCTGGGCTTTTGGACGGTGGAGGAGGCGTCCACCAGGAGCAGACTTCACCCTGGAAAACAAAATCAAATTAGGACCTGTTGCTGGTAATACCTTCAGTTAATTGTGAGCAAAACATCCTGAGGAGCTTTCCTAATGATGTGATTTCAAGCTAGAAAATCATGAAGCTCTGAGGAACAACATGGACCTCGTGACAATCATCATGGCAGACAATCTGCAAGTGAAATTCTCACCACTGCTCACTCAGGAAAACCAAGGATGAGATGTATCTGATCTATCTTCAAATGCCTTCCAAGGCACACATTGCTTTGTGGGGAAAGGGAGACACTACTTCCATGTTTAAATGCCTCCTCATATGGCAGGTGTGTGTTTTTATAATAAGGAAAGTCATCACTCTGAGGAAGTGTCTCTACACCAGGCAGGACAATCTGGAAAAGTAGCTCAGATGCATCTGAACAGATGAACAGGGGCATATCTGAAGGATCCAGAAAATCAGGAACAGAGATAAGAACAGAAGCCAGACATGCCAGAACTACACTCACATTTCATTTGCTTCCCTAGAGACTAGATGCACAGCTTAACAAATCCTCTGGGAATAATCCTCTGGGATCAACCTGTCTCTTCCATGAGTATGGGAAGATGCTAGCCATGCTACTGAGGCATGTGGTCACCTTCCTGCCACCACTGAGCATGACAGAGCTAAATAAATCCCCTCTGGTAAAAGAGGAGAACAGGTACAAGCAGCTCTGCCACTGGCATGAAGAGACAGCAAGGACCAAATTCCTGTCTTCAATGCTGATTGCAGCACAGGGGGAAATAAACCAAACACATCAAGCAAACCATATGAAGGACAGGAATACCAAGACAGTAAGTCCACATTGAGACACCTGTTGACCAAAATGGCTCAGGAATTAACTTGCTCCTTACTACTCAATCTTGGTACTGTTTGAGGGTAAGAAAACCAGGAATCAGCCAGGCCAAACCACATGGATGGGAACTGCTTGTTTGGGGAATGGCATCCTGCTTCTAAACTGAGACTTCTCATTAAAACACCCATCCACAAAGGACTCCACTTGGATGAAAAAAAAACCCTGGTTGAATTTACTTGTCTCGAGTCAGGCAGCAGAGACTTGGCCCTCTCCTATCCTCCACAGCACTGCCCTTGCCACTGCACTGGATCGTCTGAGCTGCAGGCAATGGGTGTCTTTGTGTCACCCAAATTCTGTGGAAAGCCCTCCAGAGAAGTTGTGTTCAACACAATGCAGAAGTTGACATTTTTTGTCCTAGAGCATTTGTAAGGAAGGGAAACAATCTCTGGCACTGGTCATCTCCAGCAGAAAGATTTGTGCCTGAGGAAGAGGCATGTAGAGCTTGTCATGTGCTTTGTCACATCTGACAAAAGTGCTCAGTACCATTTGCTAGAGGGCAATGGGGACTGGGGCTCCTTTGAGCCATCATTCCTCTTCTTCACGGGCTCCTTGACAGAGGGGCGTTCACCCTGCTGGTTTTCCATCTCCTACAAAGACATAAAGAAACCCCATGAATCTTTAGAATATAAAATAGGAAATGCCCTCTTTAAAACACGAGTTAGAACCAGGATCACTGCTACCAAGGCTTAGAGAAACATTTCCTAACTTACAGAAATAAACAGACCAGAGGTTCAGTGATGCCAACTCTTTGATTTCAATAGGCCAAGGCAGGTTATGGGTGCTACCACACTGAGCAGCAGTCTAAAGTCCCAAATTCATTAGTCTTGAGCATAAATGGGAATAATGCAAACTGACAGGCAGTGAGTGGTCTTAGAGGAAGAAGTTGGACTCTTGGAGGTTGGCTCAATGTGTTGGAAGTTGATTTGGTTCAACACTTACTCTCCGTGCTCCTGCACCAAGGCACACTCCCTTGTGTAATGTTGATAAAAAGAATAAAATCCCCCCCAAACAAACACATGATTTTCCACTGGATGCTGCTGAATTCACCAAGCTTCTTCCAGCTCCACAGGGCTTGGCAGCAGGGCAGTATTCCCAAAAGACAGACAGCAACTGTAGTAACTAGGATTGACTTGGACATCTTTGGTATATTTGGAAATTTTCTTGGCACTACTACTTCCAGTCTCTTTTGCAAAGACTCTGTTATGTTCAGAAGCACTATTCTCACTTAACTGCTTTACTGGGGGCAGAGTAGGGAGAGTGTGGTGGGGGCGTACACGTGAGTGTAAACCCATTTTCCCTTCTTTCCATTTGCTCTTTGTGACCAATATTCAAAGTATTCAAAACCCCACTTTTCCCCTAATAATAGCAGTTCCTCTGTGGTCTGCAGATGAACAGGCTGAGAGGATTAACAGCTCATTCCCAGGAGCAAAATGATTCAGCAGAAGTGGAATAGGATAAAGACACATTGGGTATGTTTGGTCTCATATTAGCAGTGGCAATACTTGCACAAAGGAGATATTTCTCCTGTCAAGCACTTACCTTCTTCTTAATTCTGGTCAGAATATCTTCCAGGTCATGCGGGGAAAGGGATTGCTCCAAAAGCTTTTTAAATTTTTGATTATTCAGCAACATCTTCACCATCTCCTGTCCATAATGCCTAAGGAACGAAGGAAGGAAACAACAGAAAATGAAGAAAGGAAGAGTGTTAACAGAAGAGGCTGATGCCTTAAACTTATCAGGTGCAATGCTTGCATGAGAAGGCACTACCTACTCAGCAAAGAGGGAGATTTACCTCATTTGACACTGCACAGTGCTGTAGCTGAACACAAGGGGCAGGAGGAGAATGTGGGGCAAGACAAAAATACCATTTCTCTCTGAAACTGCAGGTGTGCTTCTGTGGGATCAAAGGATTCCAGGCAACAAGCAAAACACATCTGCTTTGTTGTCAGAGCTTGTTAGCAGTGTCCTGCTGCCATTGCACAGGAATTTACCTTTCTCACCTCATGACTGCTTTTGATTATTCTCTACTATATGTATGCACAGGGTCAGCTAGGTTCACTGGTGTTCTTGGCAGCCATTAATGGGAATTTAATCCTCCAAGTAAGGGGATTTTGGTGGTTTGGGGTGATTTTTCCCACTAGGTCACCAAAGATTTCTTCAAGAAGAAATTTGGAGGTCACTGAGCCACACATAACAGCATTCTAGAAATCTGCAGATGAGGTTTGGAAAGACTGAATATGTTGCCTAAAGACCTCTGAAATATTTCTAGGGAAGTCTTAATGTGAAATAGATGTTTGGGATCTTCCAGTGATGAACATTAGCCAACACTTTGGCTTTCCTTGTGCACCTAAGGCCAGTCAAAACTGTTGGACTGGCTAATGTGAGCTCTTTTGAGCTCAGTGAAGACTCCTTCAAGTCACAGGAAGTTGGCAATGCTCCTTCTTGCTGGCCAGCCTCAGGTTACCTGGTACAGTCATTTCCCCAGGCAGCAGTCACAGCACCAAGCCTGACAGAGCTCAAGAAGCGTTTGGACAATGCTCTCAGGCACATGGAGTGACTCTTGGGCTGTCCTGCACATGGCCAGGAGCTGGACTGGATGACCTGCATGGGTCCCTTCAAACTCAGCATATTCCATGATTCTATGCCCCTTAGCCACACAGTGAGGTCACTCATTATTTCCTTGAGTTTCCACTCTTTCATGGTTTTACCTTTAAAGCCAAACACAAAACGGTTTTCCACGTTTTGGAGGTGAGATGAAGATCATTACCTTGTGTCCTTGTGACGGTCCTGAGCCAGTCTCCCTGCCACGTGTGGGAGCCTCTCAGCCCTGGGGGTGCCTGCGAGCTTGGTGACTCCCATTTTCTCCATCAAGGACAGGAGGAGTTGGGCCGCGCACTTCCGCACCTGGACGTAGCGGCTCCTGGGAAGGAGAGAGCAAACCCTGGGCCACAGGGACAAGGAGCAGCAGCAGCAGCACAGGCCTTGGCCAGAGTATGCTCCCTGTCCTTGCTGGGGGAAGGAGCCTGGGCTCTCCCTGCACCTTCCAACACCTGCAGAAGGTTCTGTCCTCAGAGAAACACTAAGTTAGCATTGTACAGAAGGACTGCCTGCACGGAAGAGGGAAGAATTCAGTCTCCCTGCACTAGCTGATACTCCATTTCTTTCCCAAAATTTACTCAGAGAAAGATTAAAGTAGTAGATCACATATGAATTATTTAGAAATTAAGGATAATTCATGCTGACCCCTCAGAGGGCACCCACTACACAGAGCTGCAGCAGGATGAGGCTCTTTCCACCCATTCATCCCCAAATCTGCAGACCTCTGGAAAAAGACAAATGCAGGGCAAACACGCTGTGGGGAGTGATGTTGTAGATTATCCACCAATGCAGCTTGTTTCTTTTGTAAAGCTTGACAAGGGATACATCTGAGTGTTTTACCCTGTTCCAAAGCTGAGGAAAAGGTGCAGGCATTTGAGCCAGACTGTCCTGATCTAGAGACTGTCTCTTGGGAGCTATCAGGCCCAGCACCAACACTTAGGGCAGCATTTGCTTCAGCTGTCCCATGGCCCTCGGCCTGTGAAGGTGCCTGGGAAGTGAATCATCATCTCAAGGCTAACATGAAACATCATTTTGAATAGGAAGCAGAGCTCTAAGGCCAGGACACTCACACAAGACTCCTTTTGGCAGCAGCTGCACCTGCTGGGCAGGCTGTGCCACACCCAGCACATTCTCCCCCATGTGCTCCACACCCCTGCAAGGACCCTCCTTATTTCTCAGGTTAATGACATCACGAGGATACGTGGTTTTCCCCAGGGCCTCTGTGGTTAGAGCTGTGAAATCTCCAACAGTGCTCACAGCTGCAATTGCAATTGTCCCTCTTCCCACAAAAGCACATAGATGTATCCTGAGCCTTTGCAGGCACTTTCACTTCCCCACTGTTCCCCACATCTAGGAAACTCTGACAGACTGGGAGAACTCCAGGAAGCAGCAGCAAGCTGAGTCAGAGGAGCTTTAGTTTGGATATCAGGAAAAAGCTTTTCACCAACAGGGTGCTTGGGCCCTGCAACAGGCTCCCCAGGGCAGTGCTCACAGCACCAAGCCTGACACAGTTGAAGAAGCATTTGGACAACAATCTCAGGCGCACGCTGTGACCCTTGGGTTGTTCTGTGCAAGGCCAGGAGCTGGACTGGATGGTCCTGATGGGACCCATCCAACTCCCCATATTCTACAGTGACTCTGTGGCCTAATGGGCTGCAGGAGGGCAGAAATAGGTGACAAGAGGAAAGAAATGAGATTGATGGGAAAATCAAGCCACAGTCCACAGAAGATGCAGGATACAGAACCCTTCCCTCCCACCATTCTCATTCTCTCTCACGGATCCCTTCCCCTACCCACACACTGGAAGGTGAAGAAGATCACTAAAAGAAGAAGAACCTACTTGACCCCCCTGTCCATGAGAACAGTCATTGCTCGGGCAGGAGTCACGTTCTCTACCATCATCCCCAGGCTCTGACAGGCTGCCTTCTGAATAAACTCTGGGGAGTTCCACACCATGGGGAGAAGGACCGCAGCAACCTCATCTGCCTCCGAGTCCATGTCCTTCTTCAAGATGGCAAAGAGCTCTCCCAGAGTGACGATTGCTAAGCAGGACACCTTGGACCGGAGGTTGGTCACCTGGGGAAGTCATGAGGGGAAACGTAAGAACCACCTTGAAAAGAAAACCGGTTTCCTTAGACAAAACTCCCAGGAAATGACAGCATGTCCCACTGTCTATAGAGGAATATGAAAGCACAGGAAGAGCAGAAGAGCCCAAACACAGAAAGACACTTACTGTGGCCCAAACTTCTGGCCTCACTCCTGCTTACTGCAGGCATAAAAAAATATCTTTCACTAAAGTCTTCTACTTAACGTTTCTACAATGTCAACTGCTTTGATTTTAGGCCCTTTGTTTTGAAAAACAAAGAAGCAAAATAAAGTAAGGGATGCTTTCAAACCATAAAGGCACAAGTCTTAAAGATAAACCAGGCACGTGCTGCTCTTCAAAAAAGCAACACCTGCAGCTGAAGCTCTCAGACAGGAAACAGAAAACACAGGCTCAGAGCTACAGACTCATTTGCAGGGTTCAATTACAGCTTGGGCAGACACTGGGACTCTGGCATAGACTGTCATTAGTGTCTCCATTTCTGCCTTGCATTATAATGGCACCACACTCAAAGACAAGTGCCAGCTACCCAACCTGCCAGTAAATACAGCTGCACGTACACACAGATCCTACAGATAGCTGACAGACATTACAAGTAGAAGGTCTAAAACCAGAAATGAAGGCACTCCCTGAGCACACATGGAGATGAACAAGCACATATCTACTCTACCAGCCGTGCATGAAGTATGGGGGACAATTCAGAACAATGTTCTCACCTCGCTGGTAGCTGCCAAGCAAATCTCACTAAGTCGGCAGAGCAGGACTTCTGGATGGGACTCAGCCAGGCGTGGGATGTTGAAGAGTCCCTTCTTCTTCAGTTCCCTGAAAGACAAGTACCAAAAAGATTGATTTTTCTCTCTACCCAAGAACTAGGCAGCACCCTCTGAAATGACCAGGCTGGCAGCTCAGTCAAACCATGGGAGGTGCTTTTCAAGGAGCACTTAATGAAATCATGGAATCCATTGCCACAGGATGCTGTGGCTGTCAAAAGCATACACAAATGCAAGAGGCGAAGAGAGGGCTTTCAGAGTGTTCATGTGTGGCCTTTCTGAAAATCTCTGCTATTAAGTCCCTCTGCCACCGCTTTCTAGAAGCTGTGAGGCTGGGCCATGCTGCTGTTTCTTGTCACCTCCCAGTACCTGTCCCATTGGGCTGTTCCTGGGACAGTATTTTCCTTCTTTGTCAGCCCCAGCAGGCAGTTCAGCCCTGAGAGTCTGCACTGCCACTCTGGAGCTGAGTTCCCACTCTACCATCTAGGCATGTGTGTCACCCACTCCACTCCACCTCACACATTCCACAAAAAAGCACCAGGATATCATCCCAGAAGATTAGGATTCCCTCCCTGGGCAAGAACTGTTGAAACTCTGGCTTTTCCCACAAAACAAGCCCCACAACAGCAACATTTTATTTAAAAGGTGCAAACACCTCCACCTCTCAGCACTTGCTTTGTGCAGGCCCTCAGGCTCAGGAAGGTATGTGAGGCATCAGGGCTGGTGACTGATCCCACGGGCACCCCTGAGTGTCATCAGGACCCCCCACACCTGCAGAAGCTCTCTGCACCTCACAGGGCACCAAAGAGAAAGGGCAAAGCAAAGGAGATGCATTTTTATCCCTGTGAGAATGAAGCATCCACCAGTGAGGGGATACTAAACCAGACATCAAAAGGTCAACCAATATCACCTCACATTTGTAGGGTTATCACCTCTGGGCCTCCTTCAGTCTGTGTCGAATTTTGGGACACATTGTGAGTATTGACAAAACATCTCAGGCCCGTATGAAGCAGTGAGAAGGAAAAGTTGAATTCCAAAAGTGCAAGATTCCTAGAGGATTTTATTTCTTTTTCCTTCTTTTCTGCCATGAGCCCTTCAGGAATAATGGCAGGCCGAGGGACTTGAAAGCACAACTCAGTCCATTTCTCAAAAAGAGGAGCTCCCTGGAGCTGCTTCTGGGACTCACATGCACGAGTCCCTGCCATTGCTGTCAGCACTGGGAGCAGAGAGGAATCTTAGTCCCACTGGGCCAGGGGCCCAAGGCACCCAAATGTCTACACTCAAATCTGCTGTCATACTGCTTCTGCCTTCAGCCAGCAAATCATCTCGTACCACAGCTTTCTCTCTTCCCTCAACATTTCCTTTGCAGCTCCAAGGAGCAGCAGCCACAGCCAGGAAACAGCACGGACCTGCTGCAGCTGCAGCACTGCTGCAGAGCAAGGCCAAGGAAAGGCTGCTCTCCAATCTTTATGCTCTCCCTGCTCTGCAGGCCTTTCAACCAGTGCCCTTTGGCCCTCTGGGCTCTCGCGGCTCCGAGGCACGAGCAAGACACAAAAGCTTCTGACCGACCTTAACGCTCAGAGGGACACAGAGGGAACGGGGCCTTTCTTACCAGTCGTCGCTGTCCAGCATGGAGAGCGCCTCCTGCAAGGACTGCTGTGGGTCTGAAAATGCTCCGTCCTTCTGCCCACGCCCACGGAGCGGCTCCTCTCGGCGCTTGGCACCAGTGGCCATCTGCGGGGTCACTGTAAGGAGAGGGTCGGCCATGGGCGCTGCAGCCCCGGGCACGGCACCCGCCATGGCGCGGCCTGCAGCCCCATCTCCCAGCCAGGGCTCCGTGTGGCACACGCTGCCACTGCCTCAGAGATTCCCTGCTGCCTGCATCCTGGGGCTCCTTGCTTGCTCCCAGCCTCCCCCAGCTGGGCACAGCTCCAGGCTGAAGCTGACAATTGCCCCCACAGTGCCAGCTCCCAAGTGCCACAGGTGCCACAGCCAGCGGCAGCTTCCTGAGGCCGCAGAGCTCCCACTCCCTGCCAGACAGTGCCCACAGGAGGGAACCCCTCAGGGGCCTCTCTTGTCTCAGCACCCTGATTTCCCCCAGCCCTAAGGACAGGGGCACTCTGCAGCTCCCTGAGGAAAGACCTGCAGCTGCCTTGTTATCACAAGGCCTGGCACCAAGCCAGGCCTGAACAGCCTGAAGAGCCCAGCCCTACTGGGCCGGACTCAATCCCCATGGGGCAACAACCAGGGAACAGCCATACATGACCCTTCACACCTCACAGCACCTCTGTTTCCATTGACTTCAAATATTCTAGACTATCAACTTTTGGAGTAACTCAAAAGTAGATTTGCTGTTCATTCTCAGGACAGACTATGGACCCAAGATCCTGGCTGTCCTGGCTGAAGCAGGAGGCAGCTTGTGCTCCTTGTGCAAGGACCAGCCCATGTGGGATAAAGCTGCCACAGAGCAGACTGAAACCTGCTGCATGACAAAGGCCTCAGCCCCTGCATGCTGGACGGCCTCTGTGTCTGAGAGACAAGGGCAGAGATGGACATTGCTCTTGACAGACATTCTTATCTGCCCTTATCATGCCGATTTCAGTAAACATCTTCTTTCTGGTTCCTAAAAGAACTCCCAGGTTCTAATACCTGGATGCATTTAGACCAACATTTTCTTCTCTTTGCTGGAATATTTCAGGGGACATTCAAAGACAAGCCTAGGGTTGCAGGAGTGATACCCAGACGTAAATTGTGTTCTTGACACTGGATAATTCATTTTCCCCAAGCATTTTCCTTCCCAGCTGTATGAGATTGGGCCACTTTGGGGCCAGCCCAACTAGAGGTTGATTTTCTTAATGCAAGTAGAACAATGGAGCTCATTCTGGAATACTCTCCAATAGAGCTGCTAAAATTCTGAGAACAAATCATTCTATACAACAACTTCACAGAGGATAAAATCAGGCAGGAAAGTAGAAAAATAACAAAGCTGTAAATCCAGATTTTTTTTTTCCACTGCAGAATGGCCAGCTTAATAATAAAGGAGAGTAAGATCTGGGTTTTGAGGAAGGAGGATAATTCTGGATAGAAGGCAAGGTCTTTGAAGGTAAGAGCATCTGGGAAGGTGGCAGGGAAACTACAGATCCCAGGGTAACCTCCTTCGGACCATGGCAGTCATTCAGGTCTGCAAAATGGACACACAATACATAACAAAAACTATGATGCAAACCTAGCTGAAGCTGAAGCTCCATATTTCATGGGACAGACTTCCTGGAAACTTCTCAACAGCTGCACAGGGAAACATGCACCTGCTGGCAGACACTTGAGGCAGGCCAGGGGAAAACCCTGAGCCACTTCCCCAGAGCTGCCACAGGCACAGCCTGGCCTCTGGGCTGCCCTGGGACAGCAGGGAGCCCAGAGCCCTGTGCTCTCCAGCAATGTCTCAGCTGCACATGCACCCTGCTGCTCCTCTCCCTGCCCCACAGCTCAGCAGCCCTACAGCTCCAGGGGCACTGGCAGCAGCACAGCTCCTTGCGGGGGGCACATGCAGGGCACAGCTGTTCCCTGCCAATGTGCACAGCCTCTCTGCGCTGCCACAAGAGCCTTCCTCCCACCAGAGAGCAGCTCAGATCCAACCTTAACCTTTTCTGAGGCTGAGCCATGCTCCTGGGCCAAGGCCCCCTGAGGCAGCCAGGAGCCCAGACCTCCATTCCCAAGGCCGGGTTCTGGCACAGGAATATCCAAACCAAAGAGGTCCATGAGTTCCCTTGGGAACAGAGGCATCCCAGGTCCTATCTTACACTGAGAGCTCTTTTCCTCCTTTCTCTGGGTTTTTGCTGTAGGTTCAGAAGAAGCTGTCAACCAGGTTATAGGAGAAGAAGTGAGTTAATTGAACTCACACCTTTATAATCAGCCCTTCTAATGGGTGGGGAATTCAGGTGTTTTTTAGTTACTGAAAAGATTGCTTGGTGTTTTATTTTTCTTGAAACTAGCATCAGTTTAGTTTCTCTGAACAATATGGAGCTGCTAAACCAAGAGAGAAGGGTTCTGCTACTTCAAGTGCTGCCCGTTGCCTCCCAACTACTACAGGATCCCTTTCCTTCCAAACACTTGGGAATTCACAGTGCTCTCTAGAATCTGACACTGGCAAGGAAGTCATTGATGTCAAAAGGAGTTTTCAAAGCCTTTGTTTCTGTATTTCCCACTCAATTCTAGGTGGGGTTCTGCAGTTTTGGGGATTTTTTATATTACTCTTTACAACAAAGGAAGGTCTGGGACACAAACAATGGCACCACGTGTTAGAGCCAAAAGCAGCTTTGCTTTCTCCATGAGATGTGCCCAGTATTCTGTGAGCCTGTATTTGTAGGGAACAAAGTGCTCATCCCAAAGTTCCACTTGTGCTCCACTTACTTCTTCCAGGGGTTTGTTCTCTGCTTTCTTACAGCACAGACATCCAAACCCAAATAAACACGACCTATCTCAAAACAATTCTGATCTTCGCTAATACTGACAATTCAAAATGTCCTTAATGGAAATAGCTGATGGCCAGTCATTCTGAAATACTCCCCAACTGGAGCTGTTAGAACTAGGAGAACTAATTCTTTACATGGCTTCACAGAGGATAAAATCATGTGGCAGCCAAGCCCTATGAGAAGAAAACCTCTCTTAAAACTGGATTCTTCCACCCTGCAGAATGCTCAGGTCAGTAGCAAAAGCAAGACAGGAAAGGATTTAATGAGATAAGTAATTTGTAGTCCAGAATTAATCTAGAAAAAATGTCACCTTACTTGCTGAGTAATACTTCTCCCTACCTGCAATAAGCATTCCACCTGCAGATCAGCAATGAAGGAGTCATTCCAAGGGGGCCATACCCAGGATTTGGCAGAAATAACGCTAAGTCAAGGAACCAGGGAATCTGATCCCTTTCTCTGCATCAACAGAATTATTTCTCCAAGTCTCATCTCTCCTATCATTACACGCCCAGAGATGCCAAAGAAACACCAACAGTGTCAATGAGATTCTCAACAGCATTGCCTGACCCAGATGCACCAGAAACTGCATTTTGTCTGGCACAATTCCACTTGTCAGGGATCAGGCAAGGCAGGGACAGGCACAAGGCATCTCCTGCCCCAGCCTCAGCCTGCAACACTGACACAGGCACAGACAGCCAGGGAAGAGATTTGTCACTGTGAACGTGCCAGAGGTGGCTTTGGGACTGTGCTGTCGAAGGATGACAAACTCACACCCCACCTTGGCTGCATCCATTTGGAAGTCTCCTTCTCCTTCATTGGAAAAGTCTAAAGGACTTTGTATCATAGGAGGTTTCCCTATTCCTCCCGGTGCAAAACCAGGCAATGTCCATGAATCTCCTTCTCATCTCATAGGATTCAGCTCAGAAACAGCCCCAAGGAAAGCTTTTTCCTTCAAGGGCAAGTCAAAGGAGTGGGAACATTCCTCAATACCTGCTAAATGCCTTCCTTTTTGAGTCTCATTTTGACATGAGAAAGGATGCCGGGAGATAAAAGTAATGTGCAGAATGGAGAGGAATGTTTCCTTTTCCTGCACAGCGTTTCCAGGATCCCAAGGTACCACTCCAGCTCCTGCCGCTGAACTCTTCACACTGACTGAAGGGATTTTCACTGCAACACCAGAGAACTCTCCCAAAGGACTCTGTGAGAGTCCACTGTGCTCATAAAGGAATGGAAACTTCCAAAACATTGTGTTTTAACCAAGCTTTCCAATTTTCACCTCAGAGTCAATACTAGAAAGGTCATTTTAGGACAGACATGCCCTGTACCTACCTGCATCTTCAAAGAACTTCTTTTCACTTCTGCTGCTGGATCCTGGCCTGGAGAAGATGGATGACAAAAGAAAATGTGAAGAGGTAGAAACAGAAGGGTGGGAATAGGCGTACCATGAAAGGAAGCAAACCTACTTAGCATGGACACTTCCATGAAGGACAGGATGCAACACATAAACCCAAAATTGCACAGAGCGGGCCAAGATCAGGCTATAATAAAAGCCGAGTCCAGCAGGGGACCCAGCCTGAGATGCTTTCAAGCCCTGCCTCCTCTTCCCCAACACCATCTCTGCTCTTGGGGCATTGCTGTTGGGTTTGACATGGGATGGGCAATGTGCTGAATACACAGAGGTTTGTGTGAATTCATGGAACAGCTGACTGTGCAAAATCACCACAGGAGATGGAAGAGGGGTGAACAGCGCACTGGAGCAGCAGACACCTTGGCTTACCTCATCTCCTGGGACTCCTGCAAATCCAGCTGGGGAGAGCTTGGCAGAGATCCCACAGCATTGTCAAGAGGGAGACTACCTGCCTTGCATATTGGGGGGATCAAAGGTAGTCTCAGTGCCCCCTTTTTCAATTCTCCACCACTGGGATATGGCAAGGAGGTCTGGAAGGAATAAAACACAGTGCTCAGATCAAGCATCCAGCCTTGCCCACATTCATGCCTCAAGACATTTAGATATACCCTCAACTGGAACCTGGCAGGAATAAACAGGTCAAACGGATGGAGCAAATTGGCAGAGGATGGGCAATGCAAAGGGAACTGAAAAGGGAGAGACCATATCCCACATTTGACACCTCTCCCCTCCTGCTCCCTCCTCTGCAAGTGTGCTGACATTCCCACCTGGCATGCACATCCTTGACATCAAGATGTTCTGGGGTGCCACTGCCTCCCCTGGATTTTGGGATGGCATGGCTGTGGCTTTAGATCACTGTTCTCTCCCTGCCCCAAAGGTGTCTCACAGCCACTGCTGATCTCCAGCCATGGTCCCACACAGCCATTCTGCAGGATGCCAAAACCTGCTTTTCTCAAGGCCCTCATTTCTTCTGCTGCTGCCTTTCCCTCCTACAGTTCCCCAGCAGCCTCTGAGCCCAGATGCTGCTGAGATCTCGGCATGCTCCCTGCTCTCCAGCTCCCACACATCCATCAGCTCAGGCTCACTGGCATTTAGCAAGTTGAGCAGAGCTCCCTGCCCTGCTGCTCTCTGCAAGCTCTCTGCCTGCCCAAGCTGCTCCAGGGCCCCCATGCCATGGCCAGGAATGGGGCTGGAGGCACTGGGGTAGATGAACACCCATTCTAGATATCCCATCATTTCTGGCCCAGTTCAAGACCCAAATCAGGACCTGTTCAAAGTTCACTGAAAGGGTCAGTTCCTGTCAGGGATACACTGGGCCCTTTCTCTGCAAGGCTGAAATCAAGTACCAAAGCCTTCGATTGCACATTCTCTCTACCAAAGCTGTTGTTCATCTGCCTCCTCCTGCACCCCACGGCAAACCCAAAACAACTGCAGCTCCTGGCTCTGCTGCAAAGGCCATCGTGTGCCTGGACTCTGGGCTGCTCTCCCCATGGCCACCTCCCATCCCTTCCCTCTGCACAAAGCCATGCCAGAGCACACAGCTGCCCAGGAGCTGATGGAGTCTGGAAACAGCAACAGAGACAACTGTGCAGAGGGCATGGCTGTACAACTCACAAGCTGAGACAACCTGACTTGGCAGCTTCCAGCAAACGCCTTATTCCATCCAAAGCTGTCACAGCTGACACAAAAGACCACCAAAACATAGAGGTGCTTCACAGATACCCATAGGTTACTAACTGGTGAAGGATTGCTTTTCGAGATTGCACAACTTGAGGTGCTTTGATTGCTTGTTGGTGTTTTCTTAGCCATAAGACACAGAAGGAACCACAACAGAGCCCAGAAACCAAAGACCTCTCCTCTTATTGATACATGCTGATGAGGACATGAAGTCTGCTCTTCACACCCATTGCAAAGACAACCTGAAGCAGTGTCCAGCTGAGCTTTTCTTTGGCTCAGCTGTTTCCCTGGGCTCACAGAACAGGAAAAGCTCTCCAAGCTCTGCCTACAGCACATAAACTGAAAATCTACCATACAGGACTTAGTCCTTGGTCTCCTTACCTTATGTCCTTTTCCCTCTGAACTCTGCTCCTGGCTGCTTCTTCTGATATCATTGTAGCCAGTGCTAGTTTTCCCTTTCTCTTTCTCTCCATCATACATAGCGCTTGCCTTGTTGGGAAAAGAGCTCTTTGGGATGGGAGGCAAGGGCTTGAAGGGAAGGAGGGAAGAGGGACGTGTCTGTGGAAGACTCTTGGAAATACTGGAGTCAGTCAGGCCTGCAAAGTGAAGATACAAAATGTAACAGAGCCCACTAAGTAAATCTAAAACATCTGAAGCTCCATATTTCATGGGACAGACTTCCTGGAAACTTCTAAACAGCTGCACAGGGAAACATGCTGCTGCTGGCAGAGACTTGAATCAGGCCAGGGGCAAAACCCTGAGCCACTTCCCCAGAGCTCCCACAGGCACAGCCTGGCCTCTGGGCTGCCCTGGGACAGCAGGGAGCCCAGAGCCCTGTGCTCTCCAGCAAGGGCTCAGCTGCACAGGCACCCTGCTGC
Source organism: Zonotrichia albicollis (assembly GCF_047830755.1). Lineage (NCBI taxonomy): Eukaryota > Metazoa > Chordata > Aves > Passeriformes > Passerellidae > Zonotrichia > Zonotrichia albicollis. The sequence continues at coordinate 217,037 of NW_027428334.1, read as the reverse complement.
TCCTCTCCCTGTCCCACAGAAAAAAACTGGCCATCCAATTGTAAATTGCTGCTTTTGCTCTGCTGAATTGTTCCATGTGGTTCTTTCCCTGCTTTCTTTCCCACAGACACAACCAAACCCAAAAAATTCAAAAATATTTACTGGAAATTGGAGAGTGCACGCCATTAAGAAATACTCTGCAACTGAGATCTTAACATTCAGACTAAATTCTTTATATGGTTTCAGAAAGGATAAAATCATGTGGCATCCAAGCTGTGAGAGAGGAACCCCTGTCTTCAAAATGAATTTCTTTCCCTCTGTAGAGTATCCTGATCAGTAGCAAAGGCAAGACAAGAAAGGATTAATGAGATAAGTAATGCCTAGCCCAACAAAACTGACAACTCCTTTGTGGAGCAACACAAATGTCTAGCTCCATTCAGAACTCCAGTTACATACCAGCAATGAAGGAATCATTCCAAAGGGGCCATACCCAGGATTTAGCAGAACTAACGCTAAGTCAAGGAACCAGGGGATCTGGTCGGTTTTTCTGCAACACCAGAATTATTTCTTCAAGTCTCATCTCTCCTATCATTACACGCCCAGAGATGCCAAAGGAACAACAACAGTGTCAATGAGGCTTTCAACTTGAAAGCATTGCCTGACCCAGATGCACCAGAAACTGCATTTTGTCTGGCACAATTCCACTTGTCAGGGATCAGGCAAGGCAGGGACAGGCACAAGGCACAAGGCATCTCCTGCCCCAGCCTCAGCCTGCAACACTGACACAGGCACAGACAGCCAGGGAAGAGATTTGTCACTGTGAACCTGCCAGAGGTGGCTTTGGGCCTGTGCTGTCAGAGGATGACAAACTCACACCCTGCCTTGGCTACATCCACTTGGAAGTCTCCTTCTCCTTCATTAGAAATGTCAAAATTACTTTCTATCATAGGAAGTTTCCCTATTCCTCCCAGAGCAAAAGCAGGCAATGTCCATGAATCTCCTTCACATCTCATAGGATTCAGCTCAGAAACAGCCCCAAGGAAAGCTTTTCTCCTTCAAGGGCAGGTGAAAGGAGTGGGAACATTCCTCAATTCCTGCTAAATGCCTTCCTTTTCTAGTCTCATTTTGACACACAAATGCTACAGGGAGATAAAAGGCATGTGCAGGATGGAGAGGAATGTTTTCTTTTCAGCGCTGCATTTCCAGGACCCCAAGGTACCACTCCAGCTCCTGCCACTCAACACTTCACAATGGAGGAATTTTCCCTGCAACACCAGAGAACACTCCCAGTGACTGGGCTCTGGGAGAGTCCACTGAGCCTGTCAAGGAATTGAAATGAATTTAAGGAAATTGTTGAAAGAATGGGTTTTAACCAAACTTGCCAAATGTCACCTCTAAGTCAAGATTGCAATAGTCAATTTAGAACAGACATGCGCTGTACCTACCGGAATGTTCAGACGACTTCCCTTGGCTTCTGCTGCTGGATCTTGGCCTGGAGAAAACGGAGTAAAAAGGACATATGAGGAGGTAGAAAGAGAAGAGAGGGAATGGGTGTACCATGAAAGGAAGCAAACCTTCTTAGCATGGACACTTCTATGAAGGAGGGGATGCAACACATAAACCCAAAAGGATGCAAAGCTGATTAATTGTCCTCCTTAAGCTTTCATTTGCTGCAGTCACCCAGAGCAGGCCAAGCTCAGGCTGTTATAAAAGACAAATCCAGCAGGGGACCCATCCTGAGAATGCTTTCAAGCCCTGCCTCCTCTTCCCCAACACCACCTCTGGGCTTGGGGCTTTCCTGATGGGTTTGACGTTGGATGGGCAAAATACTGAATACACAGAGGCCTGCCTGAATACATGGAACAGCTGACTGTGCAAAGTCACCACAGGAGATGGGAAAAGTGAGGGTGAGCAGCACACTGGAGCAGCAGACACCTTGGCTTACCTCATCTCCTGGGACTCCTGCAAATCCAGCTGGGGAGAGCTTGGCAGAGACCCCACAGCATTGTCAAGAGGGAGACTGCCTGCCTTACATATTGGGGGGATCAAAGGTAGTCTCAGTGACCCCTTCTTCATTTCCCCACCACTGGGATATGGCAAGGAGGTCTGGAAGGAATAAAACACAGTGCTGAGATCAAGCATCCAGCCTAGCGCACATTCATGCCTCAAGATTTAGATATACCCTCAACTGGAGCCTGGCAGGAATAAACAGATCAAACTGATGGAGCAGATTGGCAGAGGATGGGCAATGCAAAGGGAACAGTAGAGAGAGTGACCGTGTCCCACATTTGACACCTCTCTCCTACCCCATTCTCTCCTCTGCATGGGTGCCTACATTTCCATCAGGCATCTACATGTTGTGGATAAACTGAAAATCTACCATACATGACTGAGCTTGGTGTCCTTACCTTATGTCCTTTTCCCTCTGAATTCTGCTCCTGCCTGCTTCTTCCAATATCATTGTCACCTCTGCTATCTTTCCCCTTCCCTCCATCAAACATCTTGCTTGGCTTGATGGGAGAAGAGCTCTCTGGGATGGGAGGCAAGGACTTGTATGGAAGCAGTGAGGAGGGAAGTGTCGGTGGAAGACTCTTGGAAATACTGGAGTCCGTCAGGCCTGCAAAGTGGAGATACAAAACGTAACAGAGCCCACTAAGTAAATCTAAAGCAACTGAAGCTCTGTATTTCATGGGACAGACTTCCTGGACACTTCTAAGCAGCTGCACAGGGAAACATTCTCCTGCTGGCAGACAATTGAGGCAGGCCAGGGGCAAACCCTGAGCCACTTCCCCAGAGCTCCCACAGGCACAGCCTGGCCTCTGGGCTGCCCTAGGACAGCAGGGAGCCCAGAGCCCTGTGCTCTCCAGCAATGGCTCAGCTGCACATGCACCCTGCTGCTCCTCTCCCTGCCCCACAGCTCAGCAGCCCTACAGCTCCAGGGGCACTGGCAGCAGCACAGCTCCTTGCGGGGGGCACATGCAGGGCAGAGCTGTTCCCTGCCAATGGGCACAGCCGCTCTGCGCTGCCACAAGAGCCTTCCACCCACCAGAGAGCAGCTCAGATCCAACCTCACCTCTGTGTGAGGCTGAGCCATGCTCACAAGTCAAGAAGTGAGTTGGGTGAACTCCCACCAATACAATCAATCCGTCTCATGAATAAGGCATCCAAGAGGTTTTTGTACTATTCAGTACATTGCTGTGGTTTGATTTTTCATGAAACCAGCCTCACTACAATTCCTCTGAACAGCATGGGGCTGGCAAGCCAAGAGAGAAAGCTTCTACAGCTGTGCTTATGTGTTGCTACTTGCTCATCTACTACTTTGAAATCCCTTTCAATCTAAACTGTTGGCAAACCCCAGTGGTGTCCAGAATTTGACAATTACACATAGGAATTAATTGCTTTCCCAAGCTACTGTTCGTGGCCTTTGTTTTTGTAACTCCCACTCAGTTCTGGGTCAGGTTTTGTTTGTTGCTTTTATTTCTCTTGACAACAGAGGAAGTGCTGACACATGAACAATGGCTCCTCATGTTGGAAGAAGCTTTGCAATCCACATTACATATCCCCCAAAATACAAGGAGTCTGTATCACAGGGAAAAAAAACTGGCCATCCAATTGCAAACTGCCACTTTTGCTCTGCTTCACTCTTCCATGGGGTTTTTCCCTGCTTTCTTTCCCACAGACACAACTAAACCCAACATAAAATATGACCTGCCTCAAAACATTTCTGATCTTGGCTAAAACTGACAATTCAAAATGTCTTTAATGGAAATCGCAGAGGGGAAGTCATTGTGAAATACTCTCCAGCTGAGCTGTTAACATTCAGAGAGTTAATTCTTTACATGGTTTCAGAAAGGATAAAATCATGTGGCATCCAAGCTGTTAGAGAGGAACACCGATGTAAAAACAGATTTCTTTCCCTCTGTAAAAGGTCCCGGTCAGTAATATAGATGGAAAGGTAAGGATCAATGAGATAGGTCCTTCCGAGTCCAGAATTAAGCCAGCAAAACTGACAACTCCTTTGTAGAGCAACACCAATCTCTAGCTGCATTCAGCATTCCAGCTGCAGATCAGCAATGAAGGAATCATTCCAAAGGGGCCATACCCAGGATTTAGCAGAACTAACGCTAAGTCAAGGAACCAGGGGATCTGGTCGGTTTTTCTGCAACACCAGAATTATTTCTTCAAGTCTCATCTCTCCTATCATTACACGCCCAGAGATGCCAAAGGAACAACAACAGTGTCAATGAGGCTTTCAACTTGAAAGCATTGCCTGACCCAGATGCACCAGAAACTGCATTTTGTCTGGCACAATTCCACTTGTCAGGGATCAGGCAAGGCAGGGACAGGCACAAGGCACAAGGCATCTCCTGCCCCAGCCTCAGCCTGCAACACTGACACAGGCACAGACAGCCAGGGAAGAGATTTGTCACTGTGAACCTGCCAGAGGTGGCTTTGGGCCTGTGCTGTCAGAGGATGACAAACTCACACCCTGCCTTGGCTACATCCACTTGGAAGTCTCCTTCTCCTTCATTAGAAATGTCAAAATTACTTTCTATCATAGGAAGTTTCCCTATTCCTCCCAGAGCAAAAGCAGGCAATGTCCATGAATCTCCTTCACATCTCATAGGATTCAGCTCAGAAACAGCCCCAAGGAAAGCTTTTCTCCTTCAAGGGCAGGTGAAAGGAGTGGGAACATTCCTCAATTCCTGCTAAATGCCTTCCTTTTCTAGTCTCATTTTGACACACAAATGCTACAGGGAGATAAAAGGCATGTGCAGGATGGAGAGGAATGTTTTCTTTTCAGCGCTGCATTTCCAGGACCCCAAGGTACCACTCCAGCTCCTGCCACTCAACACTTCACAATGGAGGAATTTTCCCTGCAACACCAGAGAACACTCGCAGTGACTGGGCTCTGGGAGAGTCCACTGAGCCTGTCAAGGAATTGAAATGAATTTTAAGGAAATTGTTGAAAGAATGGGTTTTAACCAAACTTGCCAAATGTCACCTCTAAGTCAAGATTGCAATGGTCAATTTAGAACCGACATGCGCTGTACCTACCGGAATGTTCAGACGACTTCCCTTGGCTTCTGCTGCTGGATCTTGGCCTGGAGAAAACGGAGTAAAAAGGACATATGAGGAGGTAGAAAGAGAAGAGAGGGAATGGGTGTACCATGAAAGGAAGCAGACCTTCTCAGCATGGACACTTCTATGAAGGAGGGGATGCAACACATAAACCCAAAAGGATGCAAAGCTGATTAATTGTCCTCCTTAAGCTTTCATTTGCTGCAGTCACCCAGAGCAGGCCAAGCTCAGGCTCTAATAAAAGCCAAGTCCAGCAGGGGACCCATCCTGAGAATGCTTTCAAGCCCTGCCTCCTCTTCCCCACCACCCCCTCTGGGCTTGGGGCATTGCTGTTGGGTTTGACATCGTGCTGGATAATCATAGATGGGCAAAATATTGAATACACCCAGGTTTGCCTGAATACATGGAACAGCTGACTGTGCAAAATCACCACAGGAGATGGGAAAAGTGAGGGTGAACAGCACACTGGAGCAGCAGACACCTTGGCTTACCTCATCTCCTGGGACTCCTGGAAATCCACCTGGGGAGAGCTTGGCAGAGACCCCACAGCATTGTCAAGAGGGAAACTTCCTGCCTTACATATTGGGGGGATCAAGGATTTTCCGAATGCCCCCTTCTTCATTTCCCCACCACTGGGATATGGCAAGGAGGTCTGGAAGGAATAAAACACAGTGCTCAGATCAAGCATCCTGCCTCGCCCACATTCATGCCTCAAGACATAGATATACCCTCAACTGGGACCGTGCAGGAATAAACAATTCAAACTGATGGAGCAGATTGGCAGAGGATGGGCAATGGAAAGAGAACTGTTGAGGGAGAAACCATGTCCCACATTTCCAAGCTTTCTCATTTCCCGGGAAATATGGCTACATCGCCAACTGCCATTCACATGTTTGACATCAAGATGTTATGGGTTGCCACTGCCTTTTGGATGGCATGGCAGTGGCTTTAGATCCCTGTTCTCTCCCTGCCCCTAAGGTGGCTCACAGCCACTGCTGATCTCCAGCCATGGCCCCACAAAGCCATTCTGCAGGATGCCAAAACCTGCTTTTCTCAAGGCCCTCATTTCTTCTGCTGCTGCCCTTCCCTCCTACAGTTCCCCAGCAGCCTCTGAGCCCAGATGCTGCTGAGCTCTCGGCATGCTCCCTGCTCTCCAGCTCCCACACATCCATCAGCTCAGGCTCACTGGCATTTAGCAAGTTGAGCAGAGCTCCCTGCCCTGCTGCTCTCTGCAAGCTCTCTGCCTGCCCAAGCTGCTCCAGGGCCCCCATGCCATGGCCAGGAATGGGGCTGGAGGCACTGGGGTAGATGCACACCCATCCTAGGTATCCCATCATTTCTGGCCAAGCTGAAGAGCCAAATCAGGACCTGTTCTAACTTGACTGAAAGGGTCGGTTCCTATCAGAGCAAAAATCTCAGAGCTTTGCCAACAACACACAAACTGAAAATTTACCACACTGGACTTTGCTTGGTCTCCTTACCTTACATCCATTTCCCTCTGAAGTGAGCCCTTTCCTTCTAATCTCTTCCTCACAGCCAGTGCCAGGTTTCCCAGTCTCCTGCTCTCTACTCCATATCTTGCTTGCCATGGGAGAAAGAGAGCTCTTGGGGAAGGGAAGCAAAGGCTTGGGGGGAAGGAGCATAGATGGACTTGCCAGGGAAAACTTCTTAGCAAGAGGATAGCCAGTCAGGCCTGCAAAGTGGAGGCACAAAATGTATCAGAGCCTGCAATGCAAACCTAAAGCTCTGTATTTCATGGGACAGATTCCTTGGAAACTTCTAAACTGCTGAACAGGGAAAAATGCTCTGAATGGTACCAACTTGAATCAGGCCAGTGCAAAACACTGAGCCGCTTCCCCAGAGCTGCCACAGGCACAGCCTGGCCTCTGGGCTGCCCTGGGACAGCAGGGAGCCCAGAGCCCTGTGCTCTCCAGCAAGGGCTCAGCTGCACATGCACCCTCCTGCTCCTCTCCCTGCCCCACAGCTCAGCAGCCCTAAAGCTCCCTTCAATCTTCACCTTTTCCTTCAGTTGTCTTTCCTTGTCTAGTAGAATCCATCTTCAAACCCGTGCTTCTGCCAGGCAGAAGTGTCAGGGTTTGAATCTGGAATGGCTCTCGGAGTTGGCAGCGACGGGAGCTCGGTACCCAGCCTCAGAACAAGGCCGGGTGACTCCAATCGCCAGCGCTCGGCACACAGAGGCAGAGCCAGACGCGTCTGCTGCCGCTGGGGCCGTGTCCAGCACAACCTGCACCAGCCCAGCCTGGGGCTGCCCCTTTGTGACACGCTGCCCATGCTTCTCTCGTTTCCATGGCTGCAAAACCCCACCCCAACTCCATCCCCTTCCATTCCCTTCCCTAGGCCAGCCAGCCCTAAGCCCAACCTGGCCAGGCCTGAGGCTTTCACACTGCCTAGGATGTAGACCCTCTCCAAAGTTACTTTGCAAGGCCTTTCATTCCGTAATTCCCACTCAATTGCGGGTTGCAGCTTGTTGGTGTGGGATTTTGTTTCATTCTCTTCACATCACACAAAGTGGTGAGACCCAAACAATGGCACTGGGCAGTGGAAGTAAAAGAAGCTTGGCACTCCCCAGTAGATGTCCCCAGAATTCAGATGGCCAAAAGCTGTAGGCTCTCTGAGCATGCAAACATTCCTCTTTTGCTGTGCTGAATTGTTCTAGGGGTTTATTCTCTACTTTCTTTTCAGCACAGACACCCAAACCAAAATAAACACAACCAATCTCAAAACAATTTTGATCTTGGCTAATACTGTCAATTCAAAATGTCCTTAATGGAAAGAGCTGATGGCCAGCCATTCTGAAATACTCCCCAACACAGCTTTTGGAACTAGGAGAGCTAATTCTTTACATGGCTTCTCAAAGGATTAAATCATGTGGCAGCCAAGCACCGTGAGAGGAAATCCTGTCTAAAAATGGGATTTCTTGCCCTCTGTAAAATGTCCCAGTCAGTAATAAAAGTTAGAAAGCCATGGATTAATGACAGAAGTCATTCCTAGTCCAGAATTATTCCAGAAAATAATTTAACTTCTTCAATGAGCAGTACTTCTCCCTAGCTGCATTCAGCATTCCAGTTGCATACCAGCAATGAAGGAATCATTCCAAAGGGGCCATACCCAGGATTTGAATAAACTAACCCTAAGCCAAGGAACCAGGAGATCTGATCCCTTCCTCAGCATCAGCAGAATTATTTCTCCAAGTCCCATCTCTCCTTTCATTACACGCCCAGAGATGCCAAAGGAACAACAACAGTGTCAATGAGGCTTTCAACAGCATTGCCTGTCCCAGATGCACCAGAAACTGCATTTTGTCTGGCACAATTCCACTTGTCAGGGATCAGGCAAGGCAGGGACAGGCACAAGGCACAAGGCATCTCCTGCCCCAGCCTCAGCCTGCAACACTGACACAGGCACAGACAGCCAGGGAAGAGATTTGTCACTGTGAACCTGCCAGAGGTGGCTTTGGGCCTGTGCTGTCAGAGGATGACAAACTCACACCCTGCCTTGGCTGCATCCGTTTGGAAGTCTCCTTCTCCTTCATTGGAAATGTCAAAAGGACTTTCTATCATAGGAGGTTTCCCTATTCCTCCCAGAGCAAAAGCAGGCAATGTCCATGAATCTCCTTCACATCTCATAGGGTTCAGATCAGAAACAGCCCCAAGGAAAGCTTTTCTATTACTAGAGCAGCCGGAAGGATTCGGAACATTCCTCAAATCCTGCTAAATGCCTTCATTTTCTCTACTAATTCTGACCTTATAAAGGCTGCAGGTAGATAAAAGGCATGTGCACGATGGAGAGGAAATGTTTTCTTTTCCTGCACAGCATTTCCAGGACCCCAAGTTACCACTCCAGCTCCTGCCAGTCAACACTTCACAATAGAGCAATTTTCACTGCTCCACAAGAGAACGCACCCAGGGACTGGCCTCTGGGAGAATCCACTAAGCCCATCAAGGAATTGAAACAAATTCAAAGAAATTTTTAAACAATGAGTTTCAGCTGAGTATTCCAAATGTAACCTCTGAGATCAGATAGCAATGGCTGTTTTAGGAAAGACATGCCCTGCACATACTTGGATGTTCACAGGATTTCTCTTGTCTTCTGCTGCTGGATCTTGGCCTGGAGGAAATGGAGGACAAAGAACATATGAGGAGGTAGAAAGAGAAGGGAGGGAATGGGTGTACCATGAAAGGAAGCAAACCTTCTCAGCATGGACACTTCTATGAAGTAGGGGATGCAACACATAAACCCAAAAGGATGCAAAGCTGATTAATTGTCCTTAAGCTTTCAGTTGCTGCAGTCACACAGAGCTGGTCAAGCTCTGGTTGAAACACATCAGTCATTCTTCAACTTGCACCAGAACTCCCCAATTCTGCTGCCTCTGCTTTTGAAGCCCAGTGGCTCCTGCAGCCTCTCTGAAGCAGCAAGAGCTGCTGGGCTCAGATACTAGTTTGGATGGAGGGCTACTTTTGTACTTCTCACAAAGTTTGACTTGGCCTGCTCGTGCCTCACCCTGGTGACAGCCTCCTGCTACACGTGGGCAGAGCACTGCTGTCTCCTGAGAATGATTTTACACCTCCTGGCTCTTTCCAGAACACAATGGCTTTTTCCAACTCAGCCGCTAGGGAGGAATATTCACATTGCACTTTCAAAGCCCTGCCAAGGATTTTCAATTGGAATGATACTTCTGTGCCTCCCTCTTTATGGTTATCACTTGGATAAGCTTCACAGCTTCATTTTATCACACATATCCAAGCCAATATCTTTCCATCAGGTACAGTCTCTTAACTCTTCTCTATCACCTTGCTCTCTTTGATCTTAAGCCAGATCTAAACATTAAACATCAATCAGATTATACATCTCCATCCCAAAACTTATCAGGGATCTCATTTCACAGGGGAGGCCAAGGCACAGAGAAATTCCACCTGATGATTACAGAAGCAGCACCTGAATTTGCAGACACCTCTCCAGGAGCCAACATTTGCCCATGCATATTCTCCTGGCTGGAAAATTTAACAGTCAAGGATCTCAGCATCCAAAGTTCTGCAGGATCCAGGCCCATGCAAAACAGTTCCCAAATGACCCCACAAAAATTACAGAGGTAATCAAGAGCCAAATCCAGCAGAGGACCCTTCTGGAGGTGCTTTGAAGCCCTGCCTTCTCTTCCCCAACACCACCTCTGCTCTTGGGGCGTTGCTGTTGGGTTTGACATTGGATGAGCAAAATGCTGAATACACAGAGGCTTGCCGGAATGGGAGACTGTGCAAAATGTCCATAGGAGATGGGAAAAGTGAGGTGAACATCACACTGGAGCAGCACACCCCTTGACTTACCTCATCTCCCAGGACTCCTGCAAATCCACCTGGGGAGAGCTTTGGACAGATCCCGCAGCACTGCCAACATTGAGACTTCCTGCCATGCATATTGGGGGGATCAAAGGCAGTCCCAATGATGCCTTCTTCATTTCCCCACCACTGGGATATGGCAAGGAAGCCTGGAAAAAGTAGAACACAGTGCTCAGATCAGGCATCCAGCCTTGCCCCAGTCCTCCCTCAGGACATTTACATTTTCCCTCAACTGGGACTTGCCAGGAATAAACAAGTCAAACTGATGGAGCAGATTGGCCCAGCACGAGGAATGCAAAGGGACGTGGTGAGGGACAGATCATGTCCCACATTTGACACCTCTTCCCTCCTGCCCTCTCCTCTCCAATGCACCTACATTCCCATTAACATCATGATGTTCTGGGGTGCCACTGCCTCCCCTGGCCTTTTGGATGGCATGGCTGTGGCTTTAGATCACTGTTCTCTCCCTGCCCCTAAGGTGGCTCACAGCCACTGCTGATCTCCACCCATGGCCCCACAAAGCCATTCTGCAGGATGCCAAAACCTGCTTTTCTCAAGGCCCTCATTTCTTCTGCTGCTGCCCTTCCCTCCTACAGTTCCCCAGCAGCCTCTGAGCCCAGATGCTGCTGAGCTCTCGGCATGCTCCCTGCTCTCCAGCTCCCACACATCCATCAGCTCAGGCTCACTGGCATTTAGCAAGTTGAGCAGAGCTCCCTGCCCTGCTGCTCTCTGCAAGCTCTCTGCCTGCCCAAGCTGCTCCAGGGCCCCCATGCCATGGCCAGGAATGGGGCTGGAGGCACTGGGGTAGATGCACACCCATCCTTAGTATCCCAGCATTTCTGGGATATCCCAGCTAAAGAGCCAAATCAGGACCTGTTCTAACTTGACTGTTAGAAGGGTCTGTTCCTGTCAGGGCAAAAAGTCTCAGAGCTCTGCCAACAGCACATAAACTGAAAATTTACCACACTGGACTTTACTGGCTCTCCTTACCTTACATTCTTTTTCCTCTGAAGTGATTGCCTTTTTCATTCTACTCTCCTCATCCAAGCCGCTGCCAGGTTTCCCACTCTCCTGCTCTCCGTAGCACATCTTGCTTGCCTTGGTAGCAGGAAAGCTCTTCTGGATGGGAGGCAACAGCTTGGAGGGAAGGAGCATGGATGGACTGGCCAGAGAAAACCTCTTGGCAAGAGGGTAGCCAGTCAGGCCTGCAAAGTGGAGACACAAAATGTATCAGAGCCTGCAATGCAAATCTAAAGCATTGGAAGCTCCGTATTTCATGGGACAGATTCCTTGGAAGCTTCTAAACAGCTGCACAGAGAAACATGGTCATTGCCAGCAGACCCTTTAATCAGGCCGAGAGAAAACCCTGAGCCACTTCCCCAGAGCTACCACAGGAACAGCCTGGCCTCTGGGCTGCCCTGGGACAGCAGGGAGGACACAGGAGCCTCACCTCTGTGTGAGGCTGAGCCATGCTCACAAGGCAAGAAGTGAGTTCAGTGAACTCCCACTTTTTCATCAACATCTCTAATGGGTGAGACAGTCAAGGGTTTTCTTCATTTTTGAGACAATTTCTTTGGTTTTATTTTTCCCAGAACTAGCCTGTGTTTAATTCCTCTGAACTGTATTCAGTTAGCAAGTTTGAAAGGAAAGATGGAAGGCTGCAATGGTAAGAGGGGAAAAAAAGATTCTTTCTTGAGGTTGGCCTTGTCTGAATCCACAAGAGAAACCCACACAGCTGTGACTGCTAGCTCTGAAAACCACAAAGATCTCTCTGCAAGCAGGCAGGCCTTATTGATGTTTCTGTAACACCCTAATACCATCCTCAATGTTGGACCCAATCAGCAAGCAGAGGAAGAACACAACATTTATCTATAGTGAGACCAGACATTGATGGGAGAGAAAGCAACAGGATTTGAATCTCATGACCATGTCCAATTTGGGGTCAGCTGTGGCCACAGTCCCTGTCCTGGCAGACAGAAGGAGTCATTTGGCCTCTGTCAAAAAGGAGAAAACAGCATAAACTAATGAGACAATGTTGTGATGCCATGGGTGTCCTTGCAGGATCATCTGTAGCTGTCAGGCACCTACTCTGACACAGAGCCACCACTGACACCATGGACAAGTTTTCCCTGAAATCAGGGGGACTTTCTTTCCATTTACTCCAGCCTTTTAGTTCCCTTCTATCCACACCTTTTCCTTCAGTGGTCTTTCCTTTTCTGGTGAAATCCATCTTCAAACCCGTGCTTCTGCCAGGCAGAAGTGTCAGGGTTTGAATCTGGAATGGCTCTCGGAGTTGGCAGCGACGGGAGCTCGGTACCCAGCCTCAGAACAAGGCCGGGTGACTCCAATCGCCAGCGCTCGGCACACAGAGGCAGAGCCAGACGCGTCTGCTGCCGCTGGGGCCGTGTCCAGCACAACCTGCACCAGCCCAGCCTGGGGCTGCCCCTTTGTGACACGCTGCCCATGCTTCTCTCGTTTCCATGGCTGCAAAACCCCACCCCAACTCCATCCCCTTCCATTCCATTCCCTTCCCTAGGGCAGCCAGCCCTAAGCCCAACCTGGCCAGGCCTGAGGCTTTCACACTGCCTAGGATGTAGACCCTCTCCAAAGCTTCTTTTCAAGGTCTTTTATTTTGTAATTCCCACTCAGTTCTGGGTTGCAGCTTGTTGGTGTTGGATTTTGTTTCATTGTCTTCACATCACACAAAGTGGTGAGACACAAACAATGGCACTGGGCAGTGGAAGTAGAAGCAGCTTTGCACTCCCCGGTGGATGGCCCCAAAACTCAGTAGGCCAAGAGCTGTATGTTCCTTTTTGCTCCACTTCATTGTTCCAGGGCTTTATCCTCTTCTTTCTTTATTGCAGAGACACCCATAAACATGATCTGCCTCAAAACATTTCTGATCCTGGCAGTTCCTGACAATTCCAAATTTTCTTAATGGAAATAGCACGGGGCAGGTCATTCTAAATCTCTCCTCAACAGAGCAGATCAAACTAACCATCCTTGATTTGGATGAACTAAGCCTGAGCCATGGGACCTGTGGGTCTGGTCCCTATTTCTGCATCTGCAAAATTAATTCTTCAAGTCTCATCTCTCCTATCTATTCAAAGTCTGCATTAGATGCCCCCAGTGTCAGTGGGCTGATATAATCAGCTTTTGTACACATTCTGCCCCCTGAGCCCAGCAGCATTGCTGGGACCCTGCAGCACCCCTGCAGGCCAACGTGCTCCAGGCACAGCTGCAGGAGGGAGATTGCAACAAGTCCTGGCTGAAGGAGTCTCCAGGCTGCTGCAGCCCTTCCCCTGCGGCGGGATCATCCCTCGCTGCCATGGGGGGAGCCATGGGGCTGACGGGCTCTGTCCAGATGAGCGTCTCCTCCACGTGCTGCTGCTGCTGCTGCTGATCCAGCTGCTGCTGCCTTCCCCCACAGCTGGATCAGGAGCCTGCCTGGGAAAATAACACTGCCAGTGCCTGTGCCAGCCACTGATCCCTGCCAGGAGCCTTGCACACTGGGCATCCTGCCCACCAAACTGCTCCACTCAGGTGATGTCAGAATGTTACAGACATCTTTGTGTGAAAATCCTTTTCTTTAGGATTTTTCCTTCTGAGAAGCTAAGAGGCCTCAGAGACAAAATGTAAACAATGATTATCTGCCGCTGTGGAATGCAACAGGTGGGTTCGTGATTGGTCTCATGTGGATGCTTTGATTTAGTGACCACTCACAGCAGAACTGGCTCTCTCTCTGTCCGAGCCACAGATCTTTGTTATTCATTCTTTCCTTTTCTATTCTTAGCTTAGCTACCTTCTGAGAGAAAACCTTTCCTTCTATTTCTTCTTAGTATAGTTATAAAGTAATATATATATATATAATAAAATAATAAATCAAGCCTTCTGAACATGGAGTCAACATTCTTGTCTCTTCCCTCATCCAAGAACCCCTGTGAAAACTGTCACATCAGAACACATCAAAATACATTCAAACAATGTGTTTTCCACATTCTGGCAAAGTCATGGCCACATGTTGGAGGCAGACTGCTGTTGGCAGAATGGGGGAAGCCCCAGCAGCTGCTCTCCCCATGGCTGGATGGCCACAGCAGCAGAGCAAGTCTCCCACCGTGCCCACTGCTGTGGGACCCAGTGCTTTGGGCTTGTTCCCACTGAACTCAGACTGCTGCTACAGCAGCAGCATCACTTCACACATTTGATAACAAAGAGTTGGAATGGCACACAGGACTTGCCCCAAGAGCTACAAATTTTTTTTAAAAAGAGCAGGGGACGGGGGAGTTGGAATACTCAGTTCGTTTTTAATACAAGCATACCTGGATTTAAGCAGGGACACTGGGCTAATCATACTGGGGACTGCCTTGTAAGCCTTGTCTCTACCAATTCCCAGCAGTCCACAAGCAATTTTCACTACAAAGGGGTAGATAAGATTTTACAACACCTCCATGAGCAAGTCTGAGCCAGAAGTCAAAGCACAAGACAAATACTCCCAAATCTGCCCCCACTGGGGAAAGGAAAGAGAAAAGTAGATTAAACAAGTACCCTTACAGCTGAAGTGCCTGCATTTATCCCATGGTCCAACAAAAGCCCCTCAATTCAAACACACAGCTTAAGATCAAGGAATAGAAGTGTTTTGAGGCCATTTAACACCTGATTCCTATTACTTTCAAGGAGAAGTGAATGTTAAATCCCTTAAAAACACACATGCAGGTCTATTTGGGACTGCATCCTTCAAAAGCACAAATGGAGGTTTAGAATTGCAGACTGTTTCCATTGGAAAAGACCATTTAGGTCATCGAGTCCTTCCAATAACCTGAGACCCTTGACACTGCCAAGGCCACCACTGAAGCATCACCCAGGACAGGATTGGCCTTCTTGGCCACCTGGGCACACCTGGCTCACGTTCAGCCACTGCCAACCAGCACCCCCAGGTCCTCCTCTGCTGGGCGCCTTTCCAGCCACTCTGCCCCCAGCCCGTGGCCTTCCATGGGGCTGCTGTGGCCCAAGGGCAGGATGGGGCACTGCACCTTGTTGAACCTCATGCAAGTGGCCTCAGCCCATGATCCAGCCTGTCCAGACCTCTCTGCAGAGACTTCCTGCCCTCCGGCAGATCAACACTCCCACCCAGCTTGGCATTGTCTGTAAGCTGCCTGAGGTGCCCTTGATTCTCCCCTCCACATCATTGACAAAGATGTGAATCACACCTAGCCCCAGTGCTGAAACCTGGGGAACACCCCTTGTGACCAGGTGCCAGCTGGATTTAATTCCACTGAATTCCACCACTCCCTGGGCCCAGCCATCCTGACAGTTTTTACCCAGGGAAGAGTGCATTCAGTTCTCAGTCTTTTTCTCAACCTCTGTTCCATGTTTCCCCCCATGTCCAGGAGAAGACAGAGCTTCTCCTTAGACCTCCATTCATTGCTGATGTATTTACAGAAACATTTTTACTCTCTTTGCAATTTTCTTGGAAGAAATTCTCAACAGTGAGGCAGGTGAGGCACTGGGAACAAGTTGTCCAGAGGAGCTGTGGATGCCTAAGGAAGGGTGTTAGGTGAACATGACTCAGCCTCACACAGAGGTGAGGTTGGATCTGAGCTACTCTCTGTTCGGTGAAAGGGTCTTGTGGCAGCGCAGAGAGGCTGTGCAGGGAACAGCTGTGCCCTGCATGTGCCCCCCGCAAGGAGCTGTGCTGCTGCCAGTGCCCCTGGAGCTGTAGGGCTGCTGAGCTGTGGGGCAGGGAGAGGAGCAGCAGGGTGCATGTGCAGCTGAGCCATTGCTGGAGAGCACAGGGCTCTGGGCTCCCTGCTGTCCCAGGGCAGCCCAGAGGCCAGGCTGTGCCTGCGGCAGCTCTGGGGAAGTGGCTCAGGGTTTTCCCCTGGCCTGCCTCAAGTGTCTGCCAGCAGGAGTATGTTTCTCTGTGCGGCTGTTTCCAAGGAATATGTCCCATGAAATATGGAGCTTCAGATGCTTTAGGCTTGCATTCAAGCCTCTGTCACATTTTGTGTCTCCCCTTTGCAGATCTGACTGCCTGCAGTCTTACCAAGAAGTTTTCTCTGGACACTTGCAATGTTCTCCTTCCCTCCCATCCAGAACAGCTCTCTATCCCCTAAGCTCAGGAAGAAGCTGCTGGCTGTCCATAGAGTGTTTGAAGACTTGAATTTTTGTTTCGGTTTCATAGTTAGAGATGTATATATGGTCTGATAGTTTTGAATAAATGTGTTATGATTATATCCTTAAATTTTGATGACATTTTTTATGGTATATATTTTATTTTGATGATTTGAAAACCTAAAAAATATATCAATTTACATAAACCAAAGAGAATGTGAGATCAGGGCCTGCTAGCCTAGAGGTTATGGAGTGCAGCTCATTCAATGTGCCGGTGCCTCACCATGTCCTTTCCTTACCGGGCTTCTCCCTTTCCTCTTTTGCCATGTTTTCTTTGTGACATTTGTGCTGCTATTTTAACTTGTCATTGTAACAGGGCCACTTATTGACATGTTTGGGGCACAATGGATGCAAAGTCCTGTACAGACAAAAGTTTTCTACCTAGATGTGTTCTGTGCTCACCAAAGGCCTGAGCAAAGAAACAAAGACAAGTGTGCCCAAATGGCCAAGCTTTGCTCCTTTGCAATCTCACACAGATCTGGCTCTCAGGTGTCTTCAGTCACAATTCCATAGGTAAGAGGAGGTTGTGTATTTAACTGGGAAATAGTGAACTGCTTTGGAAAAGCCATCTGTATATATATGTACCCAGGACAGCAGTCCAGCTGTGTTGTTTGCAAGTTGTTTGTAGAAGGATGAGTGGACTCTGAGGCCAATAACAAGTGACAAGGGTGCCTCAAATCTATTTACACTCCAGCCTGGGTACCATTCATCCCAGAGCCATGGCACAATGCTTTAGTGTATCCTACACACACTCTGCCTGCAAGAAAAGCTTGGCTTGGCTTATTAGAGTGAAAGAAATAGAATAGAATGGACAGTGAAACTCATCCCTTTGGAATGACTCTCCTGCTTTCCAGTGTCAACTCTGCCCCTCATGCTCCCAAGGCTTGTTACAAACAACTATCTAAAATTGCTTAAAAATTCCCCGGCAAGGTTCAGTAAAAACCAGATTGAATATTAAGCAGTAGCTGAACATGGCTGAGCCTTACACAGAGGTGAGGTTGGATCTGAGCTACCCTCTAAAAAAATCATTGGCAACATTCACACTATTGCTTACAGGTCGTTTAAGGTACAACAAGGAAAAAAATACCAATAGCAACAAACAAATTTCTGTCAATCAAACAAGAAACATTCTGAGAAGTGTTTGTGTGCATGTGTGTGTGTGTGTGTGTTTAGGTGCTCTTCACAAAAGTACAGAAAGGACAAGGCTAAAAAGGAATATAGCCTAAAAGCTTAACAGCACTCCAGCTTAACTGTGGTGGTTAGACTGGAGCCTCCAGGAGTGGGGCTGTTGGCCCAGGATCCATTGCTGAGCAGTGATCCTGCCAGTGCAGCAAACTTGAGAGCTCGCTGCCCCTGAGAGGCCCCACTCAGAGGGAGGTTGCTGCTGGCAGCCACTGTGCTCCAGGAGAGCTCCAAGGGCCTCCATTGGAGCGCTCTTTATGGGCCACAAGAGAGTGGGCCTCAGCCATAAAATGCTTCCTCGTGGCCGCACTGGGGGCCAGCAGCCTGTCTAGCAAAGTGGGAGGAGAAGGATGCCGTGCCATTCAGGCAAGAAAAGTGGTTTGCAAGGCTGTTCCCTGACACCCCAGGAGCTCGTTAGGCGGCACAGGTTCCTGGGAGCGCTCCGTGTCCCTGATAAGCTCAGCAGGAGCTGAGCCCAGGGGCTGTTCAGCAAGGCCCAGGCCTGACAAGCGTTTCCCAGATCACCCTGGGGCCGCACGAGGCCGGGCCCATTCACCACCACAATCTGAAGCACCAAGTTTTGATGGAGGGTAAAAAGCCAAGGCCCAGTGGAAGTGGGCCCTGTCCTCAGGCCTGTGGGAGAATCACAATGCAGATCCTTGTGCTGCTTATTCCATCTCTCCCCTCTTTACTAAGTTCTTGGTGGCAAGGTCACTTAGGTTAGACACACAGCTAATAAACAGTGCTCCTGCAGCTTTCTGCTCAAAAAATTAAACTGAGATTACACATCCCAGATCATGTTCTGTTCCGGTTTAACTGACTGATTTGAGGAATTTCTGGAGCAGCAAATTTGCTTCCTCAAATGTTTACTGTGTGTGACATGGAGCACAGAAGAAAGATTTAATGTCAAAGCCACTGCCCAGGCAGTGCTCTTTTGACAAGTTCTGCCCTGAGCTTTCCTTAGGAAGATCTGAAATGTTCAATGTCACCAGCACAAGCTCCTGCAATGGCTGCTGGCCAGCAGAGCAGGGCTGTCAGCTGTGAAACAAGTGTTGCCACAAGCAGCAACAAGCAACAAGCTCTCCCACGGCAGCAAATCATGAGCTGGGAAGGATCTGATCTAAAGGCCAAAGCTCCTTAGCTCCTTCCAAGAGGGCTGGAACACTTCCTCATTCCAATGAGCTGCGGTGCTGGACACCACAGCTCTGTGTGAGCACTGGACACAAGTTGCTCCCACTGAGTGCTGGGATGGTTCCTGCAGGAGCTCTGGGCTCCTGTGAGTGCCAGACACAATGAGGAGAGAAGGAGCCCAGGGCACTGACACACCTTTGCCTTGGGCATAGCCCGGCCTGGAACAAACACCCTGAAAGGTTTCCCCTTTGGCCCATGTCTTGAAAGGTCAGGTCAGCTGTTTGATGACTCAGGTTGGTTTGGTGTCAAGGAATTTCCCTCAGAAATACTGGGTTTGTCTCCCTCTGTGCCTTCCCCTCAGCAGCTTTGGGGATGCTCCTGTGTGAAGCCATCTGTCTCACACAGTTGGAGACAACTTAAATCCAACACTCTGTAATAAGTCGTCTCCTCTAATGTGTTCCAACAATCCACTTCCAGCAATAGGAAATTAATACTAATAGATGAAAGCGGAAGGAAACCAACAGCTTATTAACAAACAGAATGCCTACAAAGCAAGAACAAAGGCAGTGACTTCTAGATATCAAACTGCCAGACCTCACCGTCTTCCACTGGAACAAAGACCCAAAATGCCAGAGGAAAATCCCCCCAGGACTCGCGTTCCAAGATGGCGCCGGGTTCTCCCTCAGGAAGAACAGGAGCCATCACGGAGTAGTTCCGGCAGCAATGAATGTTCAGGGGCTTGTCCAGCACTGACTTTCTCCCAATGGCAGAGCTCTGGGGAGCAGCCACGGCAGGTGAAGCAGCTGGACTGGAGCCCCTCGGTTCTTTTCTCCCCGCTGTGGCTCAGCTCACACACTCTCGGGCTGGGAGCGGAGCCGCTTCGCTTCTGCCGGCACCGTGTCCCTGGGCTTGGACAAACAGATTTCAGCCAGGAGAGCCCTGCACACTGTTCCTCGTATCTCTCATAACAGCCTCAAACAACTACAAACACTCTGCCTACAGCAGCTTTCACAAAGAGCTGCAGAAATCCAGGATAGCCTAAAGTGAGCGGCAAAAGGCTTTTGCCTTGCTCTTGCCACCAGAATTCTTGATGATCTGATGCAATTTGATTCACATATAACATGGTTTCTGAGTTTTTCCATTGAAATATTTCATGATGAGTGACAAGCCTTGGGAGCAAGAGGTACAGGACCGATGTGCGAAACCATGAGCATATCCTCCAAAGTGACCAGTTTAATTGTCCATTTTATTACTCTTGTATTTATTGCACAACTCATAGGCAAATCCAAGCTTTGCTTGGAGGCAAAACAGGCATGGGATACACTAGAGTCCCTTGTAGGGTCACCAGGGCTGGCAGTGACAAAGCAGGCTGTCTGCTTCATTGTGAACCACTACAGAGCTACATCCCAACGTGTTTTTAGGAAGCACTGAATTATTAAGCCCCCTGTTTCTGCATGAGATACAAAAAAGGAGATCCCAAATGATTTTCATGCAAGCATGCAGTAAAGAACTGATCTTGCTCTCCTAATTGAAGCTTTGGCTTGGGCAATTGCACTCTTCCCATTCATCTTTTGACACAGACACTCCAGGTTTGCCCCCACACCCCTGCAAGGCTGGCAGTCACTGTTTCCCATTTACTGTTCTTCCCTAGAGCCAGTACAGTGGCTTCTTTGAAACTAAAAGCCCTGAGATCTGGTTGTCTTGAAGGAGCATGAAATGCTATTCAAGTGTTCACATTGGTAATACCCAGGTCTGCACTCCCCAGAGCTCTGAAGCAGCAGCAGGAGGACCATGCATCATTGCTGTTTGTGGATGTTCATGTTTCTGGTGGGCAAGAGCAATGGCTTTGAGGAGGGACAAGAATGCCCCTCTTCCAACAGTGGCTGAGAAAGGAGATGTGAAGTTTCACTGCCTTTTCTAGGATATTTTTGAAAGATCTAAGAGAATATTGCAGCATAGAGCTGGTCCCTAATTTTGTCTCCAGAGAAATCCCCAAAAGAGACATTCAATCTCCTGCTGATGGCAGCCCCATAAGCTCATGGACCAGTTTTCCCTGAAACATGCCACCCTGTCTGGACTTTACTAGGCCAGGACTAAACCCATAGCTAAGCAAACACGTGCAGCAACATGACACAGAGTTTTTCCATCAGAAAACCCAATTAACACATTCACATGCAGTTTATTCTGTAACATCAGAAGCTGGCAGCCATGAGGATTTTGCTGGCAAAAGGTTGCAGTATGCACTGGGACCAGAAGTGGTTTTCTTTAAGGCAAAGCAAATTGAAATGTGAAGTTTAAAAGCTTCAAACGACTGTGAAAGAAAACTGCAAAATAATTTCTGGATAAGTGTTCTGGTTTAAAAGCAAAACCAGTGAGAGACTCTAAGTCAGAAATACAATTTATTAGGAAAAGGGGAAAAAAAAAAAAAACCACAAAAATACCCCATCCAAAATACATGCAATAATGTAAAAGAAAAACCACTGACAGAGTCAGAATACAAGCTCTGACACCCTCTTGGTCAGGGTACTGGTAGCAGTCCAGTTGGATTAGTGGCTGCACTCCTCCTGGAGTGGCACATGTGATCCTGTAGAAGGGTATAGTCTTCCTCTGAAGTTCCAGTGGAAAAGGCGGCCATTCCTCTGGGAATCCAGTGGAAAGGCTGCTTGTTCTGTCCCAAACTCCAGATTATTTGCAGGTGGGGATGCTTGGTTCCTCCCCTCTGGGCACAGCATCTCACAATGGGCTCTTATCATTCCATGAGTCATGGGGTGGGTCCATGAGACAGAAAGGGCTCCCAGAGGGAATTATCTCTGAGTCATGGGGAAAGGCATTGATGGGCCCATTAACAGGAGATAAGGAAAAGAACAATGCCCCTCCTGGTTTCAACAGCTCTTGAAGATGGAAATAGAATACATCCTTATATTGTAACCAAGGATAATAGGGAGCATTGTCAATGATCATGCAGCCAACCAAGAGCTGGAGCTGAATCCAGAATTGCTTGTTCCAGCTACACAGGAATTCATTACCCTGGCAAGCACAGCTCCATGGGAACAAAGATCTCTCATCTCTGGGCTGAATTGTAGCATTGTGTGTTCTGGATGAGTTTTCTTGTAAAGTTGTTAATTTTTTTATAAGTAGGTGTCATGGTTTGAGCCTGGCACAGAGCCAGTGCCCCTATGAAAATTCCCTCACCCTGGTGTCTGCTGTGAGATGTGACCAGGAATAAACAAAACAGGCTCCAGCTTAAACATAAAGAACACTTTATTACCTAAACTACAGGAAAATAGGGAAAAACTATAAGGAAAAGAAAAAAAAATTGAAAACCTTACAAAAAAACCACTTTCCTCCTCCCCACTACCTGAATTTCCCAATCCGATACATTCTCCCAAATCACCAACTGCCCAGCCTGGCACCACACTTTAGTATACTCAAACTTCAGTTCATGAAGAGGAGAGGAGTCCTTCTTGTTCCATAGGCTTCCCCTGGAAACACACTGAAACCTCGTGTGCTTCCCTGTCACTTCGGCACCGCCCGGAAAAAAGTCCTTTTGCCGCTTGTGACATCTTCCTTCCATGCCCAGTGCTCTCACCACCGTGCATGGATCAGAGCTGCTTTTAGGGTTGTCTTTTAAGGATGCCTTGTCTCACTCCAAAAAGGCACAGTCTCTGCTTTGGGACATCTGTCCCCCCCATATTTTTCCAACCCCCTGGGGCCGCGGGGTCCTCACGATGAACCCTCCTGGTTCTGAGGCACTGCCTCCCCCTAAGTGCAGTCTCTGTGTCACAGGAACAAACTGAGTCCATGGCCACAAGAAAAGTCCAGCCACAAGGCCACTCCAAGCATCTCTCTCTTCACTCAGCCAGTCTTCTCTACGTCCTTCAGGCCAGGTCCTTGTCTCATCTCATCTCCTATCTCCCTTCTTATTCAGCTTCGAGGAGGATTAGCATTTTTGCAAGGCCCCAATCATGAAAGAAAGGGGTTAAAACTTTCAGTCTCTGTCTGTCCTGGAGCTGCGGCACTCCCACACACGCTGCCGCTCCGGCCGGGCACTCTTCCCCCCCCCTCCTTCTCCTCCTGGGCCGGCTGCTATCACATTCGGTGTCGCCCGCTCTCCTCTCTCCTTCCTGGGGGGGGGATGGCTGCCCGAGGGCTGACTCCCTGGGCTCTTCCACCCTTCCATCCTCGAGGGCCTTCTCACCCCCCATCTCTGTCCAGGCCCCAGGCCTACCGCATGGCAGCCCCTCCCCCGCCCAGCAGCAGCGGCTGGACAGGGGAGGGTGATCTGACCTCTTCGCCTCGACGTCCCAAGAGGACCTCCCAGGGCCAGAGCCCTGCTTTTTAACCCCTGTGTATTCTCGGAGGTGTGTCCAAACCCCACTGGCTACACCAGGTGCCAGTCTCAAACTCAGAACATTCATTGGTTTGACCACAGCTTCCCAGAATTCCCACTTCTTCCTGGTCAAACCACCACAGTAGGGTTTTGGTTTGACCCTCGGTTCCCCCCATGTTCTCCCTCCTAATGGTTTGTTCCTCCTGCCAGTTACCTGTCTATCAATGTAACCAACCCCCTTTCATTTCAAGAAATTTCTATGTCAGTCTTCCCTTACTTAACATATGATTTGTCCCCTGAGCCTTGTCCCTCCCCTACGCCATTCCTATTGGTTCAGGTGTGTCCCTCGCTCCTCCCCTGAGCTTCGTTCATTGGTCCCTCGTGGCTCCTCGTGTCACGCCTGTAATAAGTAACAATATATTTGTTCATTAATAGCTAGATGATAATTTAAATTGAAAACAATAGCTAAATAGCTTTTGTAGAATATCTATAGGGCTGTATGGGAAACGTTTAAGTAGTGCTTGGGCCACAAATCCCCCCTTGGTAACCAGATACAGCTACATCTAGTAATAATTACTAACCTTGTAACCTTTTGTTTGCTCTGCAAAAATTCCAACCTATAGATGTAGGAGACTTTCTGAAACACATATGGTAACAATTATTAACCTTGCAAGAACGTTGAGCTTAAAAGATTAGACTTATAGGTATGCCTTATAAGGAAAGTGGCCAAAGAGGAAGACTTGGGGCCTTCATCCCACGACCACTAGAAGGCAGAAAAAAGACCCCTAGCAACAGGAGGAGCACGCGCAGAAAACAGACCACGTCACCCAGGAATTCGGAGAAAAAGGACAATAAAAAGCGAACTTAAAAGGGGGAGACGCGTGCCTAAGAGAGCGAAGTCTCCTGGCCGCCCAGCACTGAATCTTGCTTATTCTTGCTTGCATAATAATAAAGATTATTGCACAATTCTTAAATTCGGTCGGTTCGTTTATCACAATTTGGTGCCGTGACTCAAATCCTGAGACAGGGTTGGTTTGAGAATTCGGGGGGGGGGTGCCCCCACCCCTTTGGTGGCCCTCATCTTCTCAACCGACCCCCCCTCTGGACTGACGAACCTAAATTCGAGAATAAGCAAGGAAACACCAGTGACCCTGTAAGCTTTGTGCACGAAGATCCGAGCGAAGACGCAGGACGCGTGAGAATACGGGTGAACCGCTTGGTTGGGTTGGAATCCCAGGGCAAAGTGAATGAGACGTCCAACTGAGGACGAAGCAAGAGGGACCCTCCAGTAGTGCGGTTCTCGTAACCCGCGAGGGAGCGAGCCACGACCGAGGGGGGTGTGTGTGTGTGTGCGTGGAGGTGCCTTGGAAGATGGGGCAGAAGGAGAGCAAGCCTTCTGACCCCCTGGGGGAGGGCCCCCGGTTACCCCCAATACCTAAGGATAGTCCGTTAGGATTAATGATTAACTATTGGGATGATTTTCCCTCCAGAAAAGGGAAGGATAAAGCAAAAATGATAAATTATTGCATGGTAGTATGGGGGGTAAGAAACTGGATTCAGGAAATACATACTGGCCCGTTTTCGGATCCTCTGAGGACTGGGTCTGTCAAGCCTTGAATATCTATGTGAATTCCAAAGAGCCAGAAAACCTGGAGGAGAGTGCTTATGCTAAATTGTGGTTGGTAGGAAGTAATGAGCAAATAACTAGATTGCTCCCCCTTAAGGGAAGCCAAGGGGAAGAAGATAGAAAGAAAAAGTCCCGAGTGGAGGAAGAGATTTCTATTTATCCTCCCCCATATGTACCACCACCAGCCCCAGCCCCTCCTGTATCCCTTCCAAACATTCCTCCAGCATCAGCCCCTGACAAACAGCAGGTCACAGACTCCTCGGATTACAGGAGACATACTCGGAGCCAAATGAAAACAGTAATTGAGGAAGGAGAGAACAGTGGATTGTTCCCTCTTAGGGAAATAGCATTAGGAGGACCTCAGGCTGGGATGGGGTTTGTCACTGTCCCCTTAAACTCAGGAGATGTCCGTGAGTTTAAGAAAGAGATGGGAAAATTATTAGAAGACCCTACAGGAGTAGCAGAAAGGGTGGATCAGTTCCTGGGACCAAATAAATATACCTGGGTAGAGATACAGTCCATTCTAGGCATACTATTTACAACAGAGGAGAGAGGGATGATTAGAAGGGCAGGAATGAGAATTTGGGATGCCCAGCATGTTCAGGGTCCTGTGGCTGATGTCAAATGGCCCTTGCAAAATCCCAATTGGAATAATCAGGACCCCAACCATCGTGGTCATATGCAGGACTTAAGAACTATTATAATCCAGGGCATACGAGAGGCTGTGCCCCGGGGACAAAATATAAGCAAGGCATTCAGAGAGTGCCAAGGAAAGGATGAGACCCCCACTGAATGGTTGGAAAGATTAAGGAAGAGTTTTCAGTTATACTCAGGGGTGGATCCAGAGACGCCTATGGGGCAAGCACTCCTGAAAACACAGTTTGTAGCTAAATCGTGGGAAGACGTTCGAAAGAAATTAGAAAAGTTAGATGATTGGCAGGACAGAGGACTTGATGAATTGCTTAGGGAGGCTCGAAAAGTATATGTTAGACGGGAGGAAGAAGCACATAAAAGGCAAGTTCGGATGATGGTGGCAGCAGTAAGGGAGGGGCAGCGAAACAACCCTCCGCCACGGGAAAGAAATGACATGAGGAGGGGTTCCCGGGATTTAGGAGGGCCCCCAGTGGGGGGGGAGAGAAGGAACGGGGTGCTACTACTGTGGTGGGAAAGGACACATGAAGAGGGAATGTCGAAAGAGGCTTAGGGATGAGAAAATGTTCAAAGAGGATTAGGGGGGGGTCAAGGGCTCTATTTATTGGGGACTCAAATGTCATCAGAGCCCTTGGTAAAACTTAAAGTGGGTCCCCAGCAAACCCCCATAACCTTCCTTGTAGACACGGGGGCCGAGAGATCAACAGTTCAGTCTTTGCCCCCGGGATGTAAGATTTAGCCTTTAACAGTACAGGTTATTGGGGCAAAAGGGGAACCCTTCAAGGTTCCTGCAATTAAAGATGTCTTAATAGAATCAGAGAAAAAAATAGGGATAGGATCCTTGCTACTAGTTCCTGAAGCCGATTACAATTTATTAGGTAGGGATTTAATGGTGGAATTAGGAATAAATAGAAATATTGAAGAAAAACAGTTGAAAGTCTGACTGTGCCCCCTACGGGCCACTGACGAGGAGAAGATAAACCCGGAGGTTTGGTATACCCCTGACACAGCAGGGAGACTGAATATAGAGCCTTTCACAGTTATTATCCAAAACCCGGAAATCCCAGTGAGGATAAAACAATATCCCATGTCAGACGATGGGCAAAGGGGACTAAAACCAGAAATAGAACGGTTAATACAACAAGGGCTCTTGGAACCTTGTATGTCTCCCTTCAACACCCCATCTTACCTGTAAAAGAACCAGATGGGAAATACCGACTAATACATGATTTAAGGGAAATAAATAAGAGAACTATTGCCCGGTTCCCTGTAGTAGCTAATCCCCATACATTGCTCAGTCAATTGAAACCTGATGACCAATGGTATAGTGTTATAGATTTAAAAGACGCCTTTTGGGCATGCCCCTTGAAGCAAGAATGTAGGGACTATTTTGCATTTGAATGGGAAGATCCCGATACCCACCAAAAGCAACAACTAAGGTGGACCGTGCTCCCACAGGGATATACCGAGTCCCCGAATTTATTTAGGCATGCATTAGAACAGATAATGAAAACCTATACCCCAAACCCAGGAATAACCCTTGTTCAATATGTAGATGATCTGTTAATAGCTGGAAAGAGTGAGGAAGCAGTTAGGGAAGAAAGCATTAAGCTTTTAAACTTTTTGAGCATTCAGGGGCTGAAGGTGTCCAAAAATAAACTGCAATTCGTAGAAGAAGAAGTGAAGTACCTGGGACACCGACTCAGTAAAGGAACTAAAACAGTAGATCCAGAGAGGGTTAAGGGAATCCTCTCCCTTCCCCCCCCAAGAAATAAGAGACAAATTAGACAGCTATTGGGTCTCATAGGATACTGCAGACAATGGATTGAAAACTTTAGTGGCAAAATAAAATTCTTGTATGAAAAACTAACTACTGAAGGTTTGATTAAATGGACTGAAAAGGATGATGAATCATTAGAACAACTAAAAGAGGAATTGACTAATGCCCCGGTGCTAAGCCTCCCCGATGTTAGGAGACCTTTTTATTTGTTCGTTAATACTGAGGCAGGAGTAGCATTTGGGGTACTGGCTCAGGACTGGGCCAGCAGTCGAAAACCAGTGGCATACATTTCTAAATTACTGGATCCAGTAAGTAGGGGATGGCCAACATGCTTGCAGATTATAGTAGCCACAGCCCTTTTAGTGGAGGAAGCTCTCAAAATTACCTATGGAGGAGAACTGAAAGTTTTTACTCCCCATAATATACGGGCAGTATTGCAACAAAAGGCAGAAAATGGATAACAGACTCCAGACTTTTGAAATACGAGGGCATTTTACTGTCATCCCCTCGGTTGATACTTGAAACCACCTCTCTGCAAAACCCTGCTGAATTCCTGTTTGGGGATCCACAGGAGAATTTAACTCATGATTGCTTACATAGCATAGAGAAACAAACAAAAATTAGACCGGATCTCGAAGAGGAAGAACTGGAAGAAGGAGAAAAGTTATTTGTGGATGGTTCCTCTAGGGTTGTTGAGGGAAAGCGAATCTCGGGATATGCCATTGTGGGAGGTGAAAATTTAGAAATAATAGAATCCGGCCCTCTGAGTCTTAGTTGGTCAGCCCAGGCCTGTGAGCTTTATGCGGTATTGCGGGCTCTGAAATTCTTGGAAGCTAAGGATGGGACCATCTATACGGATTCAAAGTATGCCTTTGGAGTGATACATACTTTTGGAAAAATTTGGGAAGAAAGAGGGTTAATAAATTCCCAAAGAAAAGAATTAATACATCGGGAACTAATCACTCAGATATTACAAGCGTTAAGAGGCCCAAAGAGAATAGCAATAGTACATGTTAAAGGACATTAAAAGGGTCCCTCCCATCTGATCAGAGGAAACAATATAGCAGATAGAGAAGCAAAGAAAGCTGCCCTCAGAAAATTCCAGGAGCAGGGAACAAGGAGAATGCGAGATGGCGAAAGAGTTTGTGTCCTGAACTTCACAGCCCAGGAAAAGGAAAAATTAGACAGAATGGGAATAACAGAGAATGAGGGTATTCGAAAATTACCAGATGATAGGGAAGTGCTGCCAAAATCTGTAGCTCAGAGGATAGTGCAGCAGTTACATGAAAAGACTCACTGGGGAACCTAAGCCTTAGTAGATCAGTTTACTATTAAGTATATGTGTATAGGAATTTATGATATAGCAAAACAAGTAGTTAGGGGATGTATAACATGCCAGAGGGTTAATAGGCATCAAGCTCGAGAAAGGATTCCAGGAGGAAGGGAATTAGCACACCGACCTTTTTCACATGTACAAGTAGATTTCACCAAGCTACCAAAAGTAGGGAGGTACAAGTACTTATTGGTACTAGTAGATCATCTAACCCACTTCGTAGAAGCATATCCTACATCATGGGCTACTGCAAACGTAGTGATTAAAACCTTACTGGAAGAAATAATCCCTAGGTATGGATTAGTAGAAATATTAGACTCTGATAGAGGCCCCCATTTCGCAAATAAAGTACTAAAAGAGGTAACCACGGCCTTAGGTACTAAATGGAAATATCACACTCCTTGGCACCCTCAAAGCTCAGGGAGGGTAGAAAGGGCAAATGGAGAAATCAAGAAGCAACTCACTAAACTTATGGTGGAAACTAAAATGTCATGGGTCAGATGTTTACCCCTGGCACTGCTAAACATTAGAACCCAACCTAGGACGGATGTGGGAATTTCTCCCTTTGAAATGCTCTATGGAATGCCTTACGACTTAGAGCTACCAGGGAACCATCCCTGTATCCAAGATAGTCAAATTCAGAGTTACATACAACAGCTAATGAAACGAAGGGAGGAACTAAAACGAAAAGGGCTATTGGTACAAAGACCCCCTTTGGACATAGCAATGCATAAGCTTAAACCTGGAGATAGAGTCCTAATTAAAACTTGGAAAGAGACCTCCCTAACACCCCAATGGGAAGGTCCCTATGTTGTTCTGTTTACCACAGAGACAGCCGTCCGAACTGCTGAAAAAGGCTGGACACATGCCAGTCGAGTGAAAGGACCCATCACTGCAGACACCCCTTGGGAGGTGACCAGTCGCCCTGGAGATCTACGATTGACTCTTCGGAAAACATAAGAATGCATAGCAACTGGTAATATGAATGACTGAGAGGGAGAAACACCGACTGCAGCTACTGGTCAGAGACAATATTCAAAGGGTGGGAAAGGAACTGAAGTGTCCTCTTATTTGGCACACATGGGATGATCTGATATCAGTGGCTGAGGTCCTCTCTGAGATAAGGCGGCCACTGTCTAACAGACCTGGGTGCATTAAATGTGGTGATCCCATCTGTAGGGCATGGATAAAAATATTTTGCGGGGGATGTAGGCTCAAATGGTGGGTTTTCCAATCACAGTTAGGTGGGGGTATCTGGTATCATACTTGTGATTGGGGTTGGAGGAGGGAAAACCCTTACACGGCTCTAAGCAAATTTGCAACAGCCCCAGGACAAAGAGAAATCCCTTATAGGGAGGCAATAACATTAATTGAAAATATAGAGCAGAGGAGACATTGGGCCCTGGCCTGGGCAATACATCACCAATCATATAGGATCATCTGCCAAAATCAGAGTGTGATATTAGACCAGGTGTGTGTAGGGAAAAAGATTCATGTCCCCATAGAGTGGCAAGTTGAGCCCCGAAATTGGGATAGTACCGTACGCTGCTACTTCCGAATATATAAGAAATGAGCCCGTAAGGCTCGGAGGAAAAACCCAGACAGTGAGACTCAGGCCCTATAAAGCTCGCTAGGAACGACAGAGAATCTGCCATAAGATAAGAGAGATCCTTTGCCTGGAGGCCTGGCAGCCTGCCCTTAGGAGTGGGGGCAGGAACGAAAGAAATAGCCCAAATAATGCACCCCCTGAAGACTACCCCTGCTGCCAAGAAGATAATGATCCCTGCAGACCGATACACCCGGGCTGGCAGGCGAGGCAGAGAGGTAAGGAGGAGTGAGGAAGAGCAACGGGCCTCAGGAACAGGAACGGAGCACAGGAATGCTCCAGGTAAAAGAGATATGGTTATAAGAGGTGAACAAAATTTGTTGCTAGGACCCTGCCCTGCTTGGCGAGCTATTTTTATCATTATAATCCTGAGCTTCCCGACTGCCTGGGGAAACCCCCATCAGCCTTACAAAGGGAACAAGATCCTAGTCAAACGGACCCTGATCACTGACTGGTCTCAGGCCTTTTTGCAATTTACCGGATCTATGGGAAATACCACAGGTTTGAGTTTACAAACTTTAGTTCTGCATGACGGTCTGCCGTATGCTAAACACGAATGGAAGAGGCAGAAAACTTGGGAGCTTCAAGGAGTAGTGGGAGAACAAATTAATATTGGATGTCGAGTGGTTAATGGATCAGACTATACTAACACAATCTCAATCAGTGTTTCCATGGGTCAGGAGGATAAACAAATAAATTTTGAATACCCAGCACGAGACTGCTGGCAAAACTTCACATTAACTCACACGGCAGAGGTAGTCTGTCTCTGGACAAAAGATACACAAGGCCTTTCCTTTAAATTCACAATAAATATTAAAACACAATCTACCACTACTAAACCACACATTATCACCATTTCACCTACACCACCGGTCACACTCACACCAAAAATTTTCAAAATAGGACCTTATATAATCAAAAAAATTGGTCAACAACAAATATTATTTAATCCAGCATGGTCTCTAAAACAGGTCGAACTGCTAATGCAGACTAATGTTTCAGAAATCCAGCCAGCTTGTTCTCTGTTTTTGCAAACATCCTTTGAAGGCTGGACTACTTGGCTCAGGAAACGCAGCTCTTTTAAAACAAGGAAACTTAGAGATGTGACTGGTGTTCTAGGCACAGGACTGGGAATTCTGAATAGCATCGATTCGGAGGTACTAATGAACAAACTGGCTGCTACGGCCAGAGATCTGTCCAAATTACAGCAACCACTGAGGTCATCTCTACTGGCTTTGGGGAGACACCAGTGGACGTTGTCAAACATTTTGCCAAATTGGGAAAGAGTAAATGTGAACGATCACAAATTGGTAATTGATGCACTTGGTGCCACACAAAATAATGTCTCCTTAGCCCTCAGCTGTATCCGGGCACAATTATGGATGCAGTCAGTCTCTGCTGCAATTATAAGAGAGGGCGAGGAAGGCACTTTCCCCACAGAAATTCAGAAAATAATTTGGGATAATGCCACTGAGTTTGAAAGGGAATTCCAATCCTCGTGGAAACTGGTGAATTTTACCTATAACCCTATTTCTAATACAGTCACTGCCTTTGTCTTGACCATACAAAATGCCTCTGTACATCTAGTTTTTCCTGTCATTGCATTAGGAATAAACCATGACGGAGCTGTCCTCTATCCTACAGAACATAGAGGATGGGTCCGTCAGCTTGGTGACAAATGGCAAACTGTTGACTTGGAATCTTGTATTGTACGAGAACAGTTGGGATTCATCTGCGAGGGCGCTGTAATTATAGCTCAAGATATCTGTTTGGACACAGAGCAAAACATTTGCCATTTTGAGATTCGCCCTAATGAAGTTTCTAAAACAGTTCTTATATACATAGGCAATGGGTGCACGTGTTTCAGAACTCTCTGTGATTTTGTGCTAGTAGATGATGTTATGGTGGATACAAAGAATCACTCAAACTTCTGTGCTTGTAACTTCACCAAGATTACAGGGTGTGACACCACTTATGAAGCTACAGTTACCTCTCACCAACTATTACAATCCAACTACACGCTGATTCACAAGTTAATGCCCACCCCGATTGGGATGAACTTCACCCTAGTGAGACAACTATTGTTTCACCAGGATCTGATAAAAATTCTTGAGAAAATCAGGAAAAGCGGACAGAAGACCCTAGTAACTGTTCAACATGATGTAGAGAAAATACACCAGGTAGTAGAAAGAGTGAAGCAAGATAGCAATTATAGGTGGTGGGACACCCTGTTCGAATGGTCACCTACTGCCACAGGTGTCTTAAACAGTATGTGCCATCCCACTGTCGTTCTTTTAATTCTGATTGTACTAGGATTT
Source organism: Zonotrichia albicollis (assembly GCF_047830755.1). NCBI lineage: Eukaryota > Metazoa > Chordata > Aves > Passeriformes > Passerellidae > Zonotrichia > Zonotrichia albicollis. Next base: position 184,493 of record NW_027428334.1, on the reverse strand, counting down.
ATTTTCTCAGCAGTTCAATTTGTTGTGAATTGGAATATGATGAAAAGACTAAAGAAATTAGCAGGTATAATTAATGCACAGAGCTTAACTGATGAAATAGATCAGTTAGCGCTTGCTAGGAAGGAGCTAAAAAGGTTTAATGAACAAAATTGGTAAAAAGAGAAATGGGGGATTGTAATAAGTAACAATATATTTGTTCATTAATAGCTAGATGATGATTTAAATTAAAAAAACAATAGCTAAAATAGCTTTTGTAGAATATCTATAGGGCTGTATGGGAAACTTATAAGTAGTGTTAAAGTTACAACCCCCCCCCCCCTTGGTAATTGGATACAGCCACATCTGGAAATAATTTCTAACCTTGTAGAATTGCTTGCTCTGCAAAAATTCTACCCTATAGATGTAGGAGACTTTCTGAAACACATATGGTAACAATTATTAACCTTGCAAGAATGTTGAGCTTAAAAGACTAGACTTATAGGTATGCCTTATAAGGAAAGCGGCCAAAGAGAAAGACTTGGGGTCTTCATCCCACGAACACCAGAAGGCAGAAAAAAGACCCCTAGCAACAGGAGGAGCACGCACAGAAAACAGACCACGTCATCCAAGAATCTGAAAAAAGGACAATAAAAAGCGAACTCAAAATGGGGGAGGTGCGGGCCTAAGGGAGCGAAGTCTCCTGGCAGCCCAGCGCTGAATCTTGCTTATTCTTGCTTGCATAATAAAGATTATGGTACAATTCTTAAATTCAGTCGATTCGTCTATCACAGCTGACAGAGTCAGAATACAAGCTCTGACACCCTCTTGGTCAGGGTACTGGTAGCAGTCCAGTTGGATTAGTGGCTGCACTCCTCCTGGAGTGGCACATGTGATCCTGTAGAAGGGTATAGTCTTCCTCTGAAGTTCCAGTGGAAAAGGCGGCCATTCCTCTGGGAATCCAGTGGAAAGGCTGCTTGTTCTGTCCCAAACTCCAGATTACATGCAGGTGGGGATGCTTGGTTCCTCCCCTCTGGGCACAGCATCTCACAATGGGCTCTTATCATTCCATGAGTCATGGGGTGGGTCCATGAGACAGAAAGGGCTCCCAGAGGGAATTACCTCTGAGTCATGGGGAAAGGCATTGATGGGCCCATTAACAGGAGATAAGGAAAAGAACAATGCCCCTCCTGGTTTCAACAGCTCTTGAAGATGGAAATAGAATACATCCTTATATTGTAACCAAGGACAATAAGGAGCATTGTCAATGATCATGCAGCCAACCAAGAGCTGGAGCTGAATCCAGAATTGCTTGCTCCAGCTATGTAGGAAATCATTACCCTGGCAAGCACAGCTCCATGGGAACAAAGATCTCTCATCTCTGGGCTGAATTGTAGCATTGTGTGTCCTGGATGAGTTTTCTTGTAAAGTTGTTAATTTTTTTATAAGTAGGGTTTTGGTTTGGCCCTCGGTTCCCCCCATGTTCTCCCTCCTAATGGTTTGTTCCTCCTGCCAGTTACCTATCAATGTAACCAACCCCCTTTCATTTCAAGAAATTTCTATGTCAGTCTTCCCTTACTTAACATATGATTTGTTCCCTGAGCCTTGTCCCTCCCCTGGGCCATTCCTATTGGTTCAGGTGTGTCCCTCGCTCCTCCCCTGAGCTTTGTTCATTGGTCCCTTGGGGCTCCTCATGTCACGCCCTTCCCCTTTATAAGTGCCTCCCCACCGGTTTTTCCCTGACACCGTTACTGGCCCCGCCTGGGTCCATAAAGTGGTCTCTGGCATCCATTCTTGTGTCCACTCCCTCCTTCCTTCGCCTCAGTACTTTGCAGTCCTGCTCACGCCTGCGTCACCACGCTGCAGACGGAGCCACTACTCAGGGGTTCTGGCAGAGATCCTGGGAGAGGTGAGATTCGTGGTCTGCGCCGGTCACTCTGGGAGCAGCTAGCTGGCACCCGTCAGCTCCAGTGGCTGCGGGACAAGACTGCAGTGAATGGCGCCCAGACTGCAGTTTAGATTTGAGGGACTCTTGTCACTTGTCATTGGCCTCACAGTCCACTCATCCTTCTGCAAATAACTTGCAAACAACACAGCTGGACTGCTGTCCTGGGTAAATATACATACAGATGACTTTTCCAAAGCAGTACATCATTTCCCAGGGAAAGACACAACTTCGTCTTGCCTATGAAACTGTGATTGAAAACACCTGAGAGCCAGATCTGTGTGAGATTGCAAAGGAGCAAAGCTTTGCTATTTGGGCACAATTCTCTTGGTTTCTTTGCTCAGGCCTTTGGTGAGCACAGAACACATCTAGGTAGAAACTGTTGACTAGACAGGATCCTTTGGATCCATTGTCCCCCAAACATGTCAATGTGTGACAAGTTACAAAGACAAGTTGAAACAGTAGCACAAATGGCGCAAAGAAAACATGGCAAAAGAGGAAGAGGAGAGGCCCAATGACAAAAGGATGTAGTGAGACACTGGCACATCAAGTGAGCTGCACTCCCACAACCTCTAGGCCAGCAGGTCCTGGTGTCACAACCTCTTTTTTGGTTTCTTTAATTTTTTTTTAATTTTTTATTTTTTGTAAATCACCAAAATTAAATATATGCAGTTAAAATGATGTCATCAAAACTTAAAGATACAATCAAAAAACATTTATTTAAAACTACATTGAAATATCATATGTACATAAATAACATTTATAAAAGTACAAAAATAATTGCATCTAAATAATATATGTACAGTTGTAATTACGAAGCTTAAAACATAAATCCTGTTAGTGAAAAACTCTTCAGTCAGTCGGTGGCCTCTTCCTGATCTTCAAGGAAAGAGTTCTTCTGGACTGGAGGCAAGAGCTTGGTTGATAACAGGAACATCGGAAGGTACCAGACAAAACCACTTGGCAAGACTGTATCCACTCAGGCCGGCAAAGTGGAGGCACAGAATGGATCAGAGCCTGCAACGCAAACCTAAAGCATCTGCAGCTCCATATTTCAGGGGACAGACTTCCTGGAAACAAGAATTCTTAACTGCTGCACAGGGAAACATGTTCCTGCTGACAGACTTTTGAATCAGGCCAGGAGAAAACTCTGACCCATTCCCCAGAGGAATTCTACAGCCTGGCCTCTGGGCTGCCCTGGGACAGCAGGGAGCCCAGAGCTCTGTGCTCTCCAGCAATGGCTCAGCTGCACATGCACCCTGCTGCTCCTCTCCCTGCCCCACAGCTCAGCAGCCCTACAGCTCCAGGGGCACTGGCAGCAGCACAGCTCCTTGCAGGGGCACATGCAGGGCACAGCTGTTCCCTGCCAATGGGCACAGCCTCTCTGCGCTGCCACAGGACCCTCCCACCAGACAGTGGCCCAGCTCCCTGCTTACCTTTTTCTGAGGCTGATCCATGCTTGGTCTTCACCTTGCCCTCAGTCTGGAGCTCCGTCAGGCCCCCCATGCCATGACTAGGAAGGGCGATGGAGACAATGGGGGCAGATGCACACCCTTCCTTAGCATTTTGTCATTTTTGGCACTGCTGAAAAGTCCCATCCGGAGGTGTCCAACTCAGCACTTGGTCAGCTTTCTGGAGAACATGAAACCTTCACCTCCAGCCCAAAAGGCTGGAGAGGTTTTCCTGCACGTGTGGAGGCTTGCTCTCAGCACACGTAATCAGCTGGGTGCCCATCACCTCGCAGAGGGCACAGGCCAGCTTGGTGACCACAGCGCAGACGTTGGCGCTTCGCACCGGCAGCGCCTTGTTCTCCAGGCAGGACCAGAGCACGGGCAGGGCGTAGCGCTGCACCACTTCAGGGCTCTTGGCATGAACCCATTCCACAAGCACTGCCGGGACAGACACACAGCTCCTTACCCACCAGCCTCAATGCAAACAAGGATCTACCTCTGCTTTTGCTTCTTGGGAGCCTCTCTGGCCAAGATCAGTGAAATAGCACACAGAGCCCCACGACCCAGAAACGGGCAATGCAGCTGATCATCCTTGAAACAGAACCCCCAGCCCCTCAGGACTAATTTCTCCAACCAGAGCCTTGTAGCTGTGGCAGAGTCTTTGTACCATTACTAAATTATTTCACAATTTATGTCTGCATGAACAATGAATGAAACATCAAACTGCCTTCTATTTCCACAAACAAGTTGTCTAACCCACACGGAAGCTTTGGAAATGCACCCCAGAGAGGCAATTGAGAGATTTCTAATAAAAGGGATGATTCCTTTGTGTAACTTTGACGTCAAGGGCCAAAAGTCTCATCTGGCTCTTCCTTTTGCTCCGTAGCACACAGCGAAGGGCAGTATTAGAACACACTTCGAAACTCCAGCCCACCAGAGATGGGTGCTGCTTGACAGCTGGATGAGAAACATCAGTGCCTAGCTGGTGTCTTTGGCAGAATGCTTTTGTGCCTTCCAACCAAGAGCCCTTTCAGTCCTCAGGGTGTCTTAGAGAATTACCCAGACCCCATTGCCCTGGCATTTGGGCACCTCCACACTTTAATGCCATTTCCCCTCTCAATGCTAATGGCATTTTTTCTTACAATGTGCACTGAAATAGGGGCATAGAGAGAGAAAAAGGCTACACAGGGGACTGAAATTTAGCCAGAACACACAAGTGTTGTCTCTCATTGTTTCTGGAATCTGCTCTCTGCTCATTTTCTGAACTGAATTATATCAAACACAGACAAAAATTTACTACCAACAGGCTCCTTGCATGGCAGATTTGGCTGAGAGATCAAAACCTGAAATGCTTGTGAGACCAGTCTTATTTTCTGATCAGGCAAAATGTTATGTAGTAGCTATTTATTATTCTGTGGTGGAAGAGACTTCATGTTCTCTATGCTGTTAATCCACCAGCAGTCATCAACATTGAAAGAGCTCCTGAAAGTACCCCAAACCAATTCTGCTAAGCAGGAAAAGGGTTATGGTACCCATTTAAAAATGAGACTTCATTTGAGTTTAAATGCAATTAAAGACATTGGTCACTGTGGAAGTTGAGAAGAGCCCCAGTGAGAGCTGAGCCCCGAGGCCGAGCGCTGCCCCCATCTCAGATGCTGCACAGCTCTGCAGCAGCCAGGGAAAGCCTGCCAAATCCACCTGCCTTGGCCATTGCCAGGAGGGACAAGCTCAGCACCTCCTGATGTGGAGGAGCTACTCTGCTCTCTGCTCACAGGCATTGCCTGTCAGTACTCCCTCAGAGACCTCTTGGCTTACAAAGGGAGGCCATACCTGTGATGCACTCTGTGACTTCCAGCAGAGCTTCACCACTCAGTTTGCTCCATTGGTGGCTGAGCTCTTTCATCAGTGACACTTCATCTACAAGTGAAACACACGTTTCTGCTCACTCTTCTGAGGGCACAGGAGAAAGGACAGTGGGGAAGGAAAGGGCAGGGGCAACCCCATTTGATACAATAAAGTCAATTTCTGCTCATTTTTGAATCCTTTTCTTCTTTCCTTCCAGCCTACTTGGCAGGGTTTAAAATTCCAAAAGAAAAGCTCTCCTTTCACATGTGTAAATCCAAAGTTGTCTGCTGGACCAGGAGCTATGCTAAAACATTTCACACCAGGGACCTCAAGAGTTCAGTCACATGGAAGCAGTGGAAAGGTTTTGCATCCCAGAGCAAAAAGGAAGAAGCCCATACTTGGGACACAGAAAGGCACTGAGTCAGGCAGTTTGTGACTTCACAGAGCAGCTGAGGTGGAGAAAGTGGAAACTGCCCCTCAAGACCTGACTCTTCCACACTCCATTTTTCAGGCGTATTCCCCCAGTGCGGCATTTTCAGAGCTGACATAAATCTGTGTGGCAGAGGAATTTACAGCAGCCCTTGCCCAGGCAGGTATTTGCTATTGCCATCTTGCCTCATCCAAAACAATGTGTGGAACAAGGCATCACTGACAGCTGGACTTAGACCCATTTGTTCTAAAGAAATGAACTTGGTGAATCATCAGTTCCCCCTTGGAAAAAGAAGACAAAGAAGAAAGGTGGGAAATAGGAAGCTAATGCCTCTAATGCAGAGCCTTCCAGGTGGCTGCTCTGCAGAAGCTCTGATGGGCCGGTGTGCCTTCATGCCAACAGCAAAGCTGTTCACTTGGAAAGTCAAAGTTTGCTTGGGGCCCAAGCAAACTCCAAACCCCCTTTGCCTCTGAATTGTAGCAAAGCTGGAGTCCAGGACTTGCTCTTCAGACCAGCGGCACAGAGCCAAGGCAGCCTGGGACTGTTGGGAAATGCTGCTGCACATTCCAGCCTGTTGGGGATGGTGCATAAGGACTGCACCTGCACAGCTTCTGGTGGGTGTCAGCTGGAGCCTTCCACAGACAACAACAGCTCCCAAGGCACTCAGCGCTCTCTTGTGTGGGACAGACAGGGACACAGGTGAGGAGAGTCCATGCCAGGGCTCAGCCTTACCTAAATGAACAACAGATTGGTCCAGTGCGGTCACAGCTGCGGCACGAACCCCGAGATCCTTTGAGTTCAGGTTCTTTATTATCCCTTCAACCAAACGGACCATCACTGGGTTCAGGGCATCTTCCAGGACTCCAGTCATTTCTGCCAGAACCTCCAGCGCCTGCTGCTTCACCTTCTTATGGGTGTCATTGATTCTCAGGAGAAAATGATCAAAAATCTGTGAAGAGAACAAACGACATGAAAGCTGGATTAAAATGACCTTGTCTGAAAAGGGGATGTAGAAATGAGCCCTCAGCAATATAAAAGATGAAAGTGATCCCTTCTGTCAGGTCAGCCCTTGCTTGCACAATTTCACTGTTTTCCTGTGGGCCACTCACTGGAATGGTTGTGCAACCTGATGCTGCTTGAAAGATTTTCATCTGTTTTTGAGAGTTTTGGCTGGGGCCGGAATAGTTCCTATGGTGTTTCTCTCCACCTATAAATCATTAAATCAATTCCATTTATTAATTCAAAAGGCTGCCTTCTCTTTCAAAGGATGGAAGCAGATATTTACCATGCCCATTTTCCTATACAGTTGCCTCAAGTACTGAGGGCAGTTATAATTTTGCCAAAATTGTAGCGGGAGGAGATCTAATTTGTTTTTTGTCTGTCTCAAAACCTGCTTCTGGAGAAGGACAGGGCTCTGGTCAACTCTTCCAGGATCCAGACCAATTCTTTAACTAAGAGGTAGATTTCTGAAATGTAAAGTGCTCTACAGCTCTCATTAGAGCAGGTTCAGTCCCTTGACAGGCACAGTATCAGGCACCATTTTCTGGTAAAAGGGAAAAAGCAGCTACTGGGAGAAGAAAGGATGGATCGGTCCTTAGCTGTTTTCCTCTTTTTCCAAAGAGAAAAAAAGGCCCCCCAAAAAGAAGGGTGAGCACCATCTTTACCAAGAGGAATAGGGATGAGGATGGAAATGAGAGCCAGAGTTGTGCCTGTGCAAGACAAAATGGAGTTTACAGAAGTGTCCTTTTTAAAACACTTTGTTTAAACCAACCCAGCCTGATAATTCTCTTCCCCATGAAAACCTATTTCTCGTCTAGAGAATAATTGCCATGCTTTCAATGGCTGGATTCCCTTCACTTAACCCAACTGGGAGTAGGAGACAGCAGCAGTTACACCAGCAGAAAATCTCTGCCATCATCTGATGAACATCAGCAATAGGCACCTGCCAGACAAATACAGCTGGACTGAAAGAACTTGTCCTGAAGCCCAGACTTCAATTGCATTTGTCTGGGTAAGAGGGACCAGCCTGTCCCAAACAGCCCGGATGCAGTAGTGCCAAGACACACTGAATTAACCTTACTTCCCCAGGCTTGGGAAAGGAGCTAAAGGAAAGGAACCATGAAGATACCCTACATACTTGGACAATGTTACTGGAGATCAGCTGGGGGCTGGTTTTGCACAGCTCTAGGAGGAGTGCCACTCCTTCCATCCGTGTCTGAAACCCCTTGGCTTCCAGGAGATGGTAAAGCTTCTGCAGTGACTCCCTTCCTTCCACACTTGCAGGTAACGTGACCTGGGCTTTTGGACGGTGGAGGAGGCGTCCACCAGGAGCAGACTTCACCCTGGAAAACAAAATCAAATTAGGACCTGTTGCTGGTAATACCTTCAGTTAATTGTGAGCAAAACATCCTGAGGAGCTTTCCTAATGATGTGATTTCAAGCTAGAAAATCATGAAGCTCTGAGGAACAACATGGACCTCGTGACAATCATCATGGCAGACAATCTGCAAGTGAAATTCTCACCACTGCTCACTCAGGAAAACCAAGGATGAGATGTATCTGATCTATCTTCAAATGCCTTCCAAGGCACACATTGCTTTGTGGGGAAAGGGAGACACTACTTCCATGTTTAAATGCCTCCTCATATGGCAGGTGTGTGTTTTTATAATAAGGAAAGTCATCACTCTGAGGAAGTGTCTCTACACCAGGCAGGACAATCTGGAAAAGTAGCTCAGATGCATCTGAACAGATGAACAGGGGCATATCTGAAGGATCCAGAAAATCAGGAACAGAGATAAGAACAGAAGCCAGACATGCCAGAACTACACTCACATTTCATTTGCTTCCCTAGAGACTAGATGCACAGCTTAACAAATCCTCTGGGAATAATCCTCTGGGATCAACCTGTCTCTTCCATGAGTATGGGAAGATGCTAGCCATGCTACTGAGGCATGTGGTCACCTTCCTGCCACCACTGAGCATGACAGAGCTAAATAAATCCCCTCTGGTAAAAGAGGAGAACAGGTACAAGCAGCTCTGCCACTGGCATGAAGAGACAGCAAGGACCAAATTCCTGTCTTCAATGCTGATTGCAGCACAGGGGGAAATAAACCAAACACATCAAGCAAACCATATGAAGGACAGGAATACCAAGACAGTAAGTCCACATTGAGACACCTGTTGACCAAAATGGCTCAGGAATTAACTTGCTCCTTACTACTCAATCTTGGTACTGTTTGAGGGTAAGAAAACCAGGAATCAGCCAGGCCAAACCACATGGATGGGAACTGCTTGTTTGGGGAATGGCATCCTGCTTCTAAACTGAGACTTCTCATTAAAACACCCATCCACAAAGGACTCCACTTGGATGAAAAAAAAACCCTGGTTGAATTTACTTGTCTCGAGTCAGGCAGCAGAGACTTGGCCCTCTCCTATCCTCCACAGCACTGCCCTTGCCACTGCACTGGATCGTCTGAGCTGCAGGCAATGGGTGTCTTTGTGTCACCCAAATTCTGTGGAAAGCCCTCCAGAGAAGTTGTGTTCAACACAATGCAGAAGTTGACATTTTTTGTCCTAGAGCATTTGTAAGGAAGGGAAACAATCTCTGGCACTGGTCATCTCCAGCAGAAAGATTTGTGCCTGAGGAAGAGGCATGTAGAGCTTGTCATGTGCTTTGTCACATCTGACAAAAGTGCTCAGTACCATTTGCTAGAGGGCAATGGGGACTGGGGCTCCTTTGAGCCATCATTCCTCTTCTTCACGGGCTCCTTGACAGAGGGGCGTTCACCCTGCTGGTTTTCCATCTCCTACAAAGACATAAAGAAACCCCATGAATCTTTAGAATATAAAATAGGAAATGCCCTCTTTAAAACACGAGTTAGAACCAGGATCACTGCTACCAAGGCTTAGAGAAACATTTCCTAACTTACAGAAATAAACAGACCAGAGGTTCAGTGATGCCAACTCTTTGATTTCAATAGGCCAAGGCAGGTTATGGGTGCTACCACACTGAGCAGCAGTCTAAAGTCCCAAATTCATTAGTCTTGAGCATAAATGGGAATAATGCAAACTGACAGGCAGTGAGTGGTCTTAGAGGAAGAAGTTGGACTCTTGGAGGTTGGCTCAATGTGTTGGAAGTTGATTTGGTTCAACACTTACTCTCCGTGCTCCTGCACCAAGGCACACTCCCTTGTGTAATGTTGATAAAAAGAATAAAATCCCCCCCAAACAAACACATGATTTTCCACTGGATGCTGCTGAATTCACCAAGCTTCTTCCAGCTCCACAGGGCTTGGCAGCAGGGCAGTATTCCCAAAAGACAGACAGCAACTGTAGTAACTAGGATTGACTTGGACATCTTTGGTATATTTGGAAATTTTCTTGGCACTACTACTTCCAGTCTCTTTTGCAAAGACTCTGTTATGTTCAGAAGCACTATTCTCACTTAACTGCTTTACTGGGGGCAGAGTAGGGAGAGTGTGGTGGGGGCGTACACGTGAGTGTAAACCCATTTTCCCTTCTTTCCATTTGCTCTTTGTGACCAATATTCAAAGTATTCAAAACCCCACTTTTCCCCTAATAATAGCAGTTCCTCTGTGGTCTGCAGATGAACAGGCTGAGAGGATTAACAGCTCATTCCCAGGAGCAAAATGATTCAGCAGAAGTGGAATAGGATAAAGACACATTGGGTATGTTTGGTCTCATATTAGCAGTGGCAATACTTGCACAAAGGAGATATTTCTCCTGTCAAGCACTTACCTTCTTCTTAATTCTGGTCAGAATATCTTCCAGGTCATGCGGGGAAAGGGATTGCTCCAAAAGCTTTTTAAATTTTTGATTATTCAGCAACATCTTCACCATCTCCTGTCCATAATGCCTAAGGAACGAAGGAAGGAAACAACAGAAAATGAAGAAAGGAAGAGTGTTAACAGAAGAGGCTGATGCCTTAAACTTATCAGGTGCAATGCTTGCATGAGAAGGCACTACCTACTCAGCAAAGAGGGAGATTTACCTCATTTGACACTGCACAGTGCTGTAGCTGAACACAAGGGGCAGGAGGAGAATGTGGGGCAAGACAAAAATACCATTTCTCTCTGAAACTGCAGGTGTGCTTCTGTGGGATCAAAGGATTCCAGGCAACAAGCAAAACACATCTGCTTTGTTGTCAGAGCTTGTTAGCAGTGTCCTGCTGCCATTGCACAGGAATTTACCTTTCTCACCTCATGACTGCTTTTGATTATTCTCTACTATATGTATGCACAGGGTCAGCTAGGTTCACTGGTGTTCTTGGCAGCCATTAATGGGAATTTAATCCTCCAAGTAAGGGGATTTTGGTGGTTTGGGGTGATTTTTCCCACTAGGTCACCAAAGATTTCTTCAAGAAGAAATTTGGAGGTCACTGAGCCACACATAACAGCATTCTAGAAATCTGCAGATGAGGTTTGGAAAGACTGAATATGTTGCCTAAAGACCTCTGAAATATTTCTAGGGAAGTCTTAATGTGAAATAGATGTTTGGGATCTTCCAGTGATGAACATTAGCCAACACTTTGGCTTTCCTTGTGCACCTAAGGCCAGTCAAAACTGTTGGACTGGCTAATGTGAGCTCTTTTGAGCTCAGTGAAGACTCCTTCAAGTCACAGGAAGTTGGCAATGCTCCTTCTTGCTGGCCAGCCTCAGGTTACCTGGTACAGTCATTTCCCCAGGCAGCAGTCACAGCACCAAGCCTGACAGAGCTCAAGAAGCGTTTGGACAATGCTCTCAGGCACATGGAGTGACTCTTGGGCTGTCCTGCACATGGCCAGGAGCTGGACTGGATGACCTGCATGGGTCCCTTCAAACTCAGCATATTCCATGATTCTATGCCCCTTAGCCACACAGTGAGGTCACTCATTATTTCCTTGAGTTTCCACTCTTTCATGGTTTTACCTTTAAAGCCAAACACAAAACGGTTTTCCACGTTTTGGAGGTGAGATGAAGATCATTACCTTGTGTCCTTGTGACGGTCCTGAGCCAGTCTCCCTGCCACGTGTGGGAGCCTCTCAGCCCTGGGGGTGCCTGCGAGCTTGGTGACTCCCATTTTCTCCATCAAGGACAGGAGGAGTTGGGCCGCGCACTTCCGCACCTGGACGTAGCGGCTCCTGGGAAGGAGAGAGCAAACCCTGGGCCACAGGGACAAGGAGCAGCAGCAGCAGCACAGGCCTTGGCCAGAGTATGCTCCCTGTCCTTGCTGGGGGAAGGAGCCTGGGCTCTCCCTGCACCTTCCAACACCTGCAGAAGGTTCTGTCCTCAGAGAAACACTAAGTTAGCATTGTACAGAAGGACTGCCTGCACGGAAGAGGGAAGAATTCAGTCTCCCTGCACTAGCTGATACTCCATTTCTTTCCCAAAATTTACTCAGAGAAAGATTAAAGTAGTAGATCACATATGAATTATTTAGAAATTAAGGATAATTCATGCTGACCCCTCAGAGGGCACCCACTACACAGAGCTGCAGCAGGATGAGGCTCTTTCCACCCATTCATCCCCAAATCTGCAGACCTCTGGAAAAAGACAAATGCAGGGCAAACACGCTGTGGGGAGTGATGTTGTAGATTATCCACCAATGCAGCTTGTTTCTTTTGTAAAGCTTGACAAGGGATACATCTGAGTGTTTTACCCTGTTCCAAAGCTGAGGAAAAGGTGCAGGCATTTGAGCCAGACTGTCCTGATCTAGAGACTGTCTCTTGGGAGCTATCAGGCCCAGCACCAACACTTAGGGCAGCATTTGCTTCAGCTGTCCCATGGCCCTCGGCCTGTGAAGGTGCCTGGGAAGTGAATCATCATCTCAAGGCTAACATGAAACATCATTTTGAATAGGAAGCAGAGCTCTAAGGCCAGGACACTCACACAAGACTCCTTTTGGCAGCAGCTGCACCTGCTGGGCAGGCTGTGCCACACCCAGCACATTCTCCCCCATGTGCTCCACACCCCTGCAAGGACCCTCCTTATTTCTCAGGTTAATGACATCACGAGGATACGTGGTTTTCCCCAGGGCCTCTGTGGTTAGAGCTGTGAAATCTCCAACAGTGCTCACAGCTGCAATTGCAATTGTCCCTCTTCCCACAAAAGCACATAGATGTATCCTGAGCCTTTGCAGGCACTTTCACTTCCCCACTGTTCCCCACATCTAGGAAACTCTGACAGACTGGGAGAACTCCAGGAAGCAGCAGCAAGCTGAGTCAGAGGAGCTTTAGTTTGGATATCAGGAAAAAGCTTTTCACCAACAGGGTGCTTGGGCCCTGCAACAGGCTCCCCAGGGCAGTGCTCACAGCACCAAGCCTGACACAGTTGAAGAAGCATTTGGACAACAATCTCAGGCGCACGCTGTGACCCTTGGGTTGTTCTGTGCAAGGCCAGGAGCTGGACTGGATGGTCCTGATGGGACCCATCCAACTCCCCATATTCTACAGTGACTCTGTGGCCTAATGGGCTGCAGGAGGGCAGAAATAGGTGACAAGAGGAAAGAAATGAGATTGATGGGAAAATCAAGCCACAGTCCACAGAAGATGCAGGATACAGAACCCTTCCCTCCCACCATTCTCATTCTCTCTCACGGATCCCTTCCCCTACCCACACACTGGAAGGTGAAGAAGATCACTAAAAGAAGAAGAACCTACTTGACCCCCCTGTCCATGAGAACAGTCATTGCTCGGGCAGGAGTCACGTTCTCTACCATCATCCCCAGGCTCTGACAGGCTGCCTTCTGAATAAACTCTGGGGAGTTCCACACCATGGGGAGAAGGACCGCAGCAACCTCATCTGCCTCCGAGTCCATGTCCTTCTTCAAGATGGCAAAGAGCTCTCCCAGAGTGACGATTGCTAAGCAGGACACCTTGGACCGGAGGTTGGTCACCTGGGGAAGTCATGAGGGGAAACGTAAGAACCACCTTGAAAAGAAAACCGGTTTCCTTAGACAAAACTCCCAGGAAATGACAGCATGTCCCACTGTCTATAGAGGAATATGAAAGCACAGGAAGAGCAGAAGAGCCCAAACACAGAAAGACACTTACTGTGGCCCAAACTTCTGGCCTCACTCCTGCTTACTGCAGGCATAAAAAAATATCTTTCACTAAAGTCTTCTACTTAACGTTTCTACAATGTCAACTGCTTTGATTTTAGGCCCTTTGTTTTGAAAAACAAAGAAGCAAAATAAAGTAAGGGATGCTTTCAAACCATAAAGGCACAAGTCTTAAAGATAAACCAGGCACGTGCTGCTCTTCAAAAAAGCAACACCTGCAGCTGAAGCTCTCAGACAGGAAACAGAAAACACAGGCTCAGAGCTACAGACTCATTTGCAGGGTTCAATTACAGCTTGGGCAGACACTGGGACTCTGGCATAGACTGTCATTAGTGTCTCCATTTCTGCCTTGCATTATAATGGCACCACACTCAAAGACAAGTGCCAGCTACCCAACCTGCCAGTAAATACAGCTGCACGTACACACAGATCCTACAGATAGCTGACAGACATTACAAGTAGAAGGTCTAAAACCAGAAATGAAGGCACTCCCTGAGCACACATGGAGATGAACAAGCACATATCTACTCTACCAGCCGTGCATGAAGTATGGGGGACAATTCAGAACAATGTTCTCACCTCGCTGGTAGCTGCCAAGCAAATCTCACTAAGTCGGCAGAGCAGGACTTCTGGATGGGACTCAGCCAGGCGTGGGATGTTGAAGAGTCCCTTCTTCTTCAGTTCCCTGAAAGACAAGTACCAAAAAGATTGATTTTTCTCTCTACCCAAGAACTAGGCAGCACCCTCTGAAATGACCAGGCTGGCAGCTCAGTCAAACCATGGGAGGTGCTTTTCAAGGAGCACTTAATGAAATCATGGAATCCATTGCCACAGGATGCTGTGGCTGTCAAAAGCATACACAAATGCAAGAGGCGAAGAGAGGGCTTTCAGAGTGTTCATGTGTGGCCTTTCTGAAAATCTCTGCTATTAAGTCCCTCTGCCACCGCTTTCTAGAAGCTGTGAGGCTGGGCCATGCTGCTGTTTCTTGTCACCTCCCAGTACCTGTCCCATTGGGCTGTTCCTGGGACAGTATTTTCCTTCTTTGTCAGCCCCAGCAGGCAGTTCAGCCCTGAGAGTCTGCACTGCCACTCTGGAGCTGAGTTCCCACTCTACCATCTAGGCATGTGTGTCACCCACTCCACTCCACCTCACACATTCCACAAAAAAGCACCAGGATATCATCCCAGAAGATTAGGATTCCCTCCCTGGGCAAGAACTGTTGAAACTCTGGCTTTTCCCACAAAACAAGCCCCACAACAGCAACATTTTATTTAAAAGGTGCAAACACCTCCACCTCTCAGCACTTGCTTTGTGCAGGCCCTCAGGCTCAGGAAGGTATGTGAGGCATCAGGGCTGGTGACTGATCCCACGGGCACCCCTGAGTGTCATCAGGACCCCCCACACCTGCAGAAGCTCTCTGCACCTCACAGGGCACCAAAGAGAAAGGGCAAAGCAAAGGAGATGCATTTTTATCCCTGTGAGAATGAAGCATCCACCAGTGAGGGGATACTAAACCAGACATCAAAAGGTCAACCAATATCACCTCACATTTGTAGGGTTATCACCTCTGGGCCTCCTTCAGTCTGTGTCGAATTTTGGGACACATTGTGAGTATTGACAAAACATCTCAGGCCCGTATGAAGCAGTGAGAAGGAAAAGTTGAATTCCAAAAGTGCAAGATTCCTAGAGGATTTTATTTCTTTTTCCTTCTTTTCTGCCATGAGCCCTTCAGGAATAATGGCAGGCCGAGGGACTTGAAAGCACAACTCAGTCCATTTCTCAAAAAGAGGAGCTCCCTGGAGCTGCTTCTGGGACTCACATGCACGAGTCCCTGCCATTGCTGTCAGCACTGGGAGCAGAGAGGAATCTTAGTCCCACTGGGCCAGGGGCCCAAGGCACCCAAATGTCTACACTCAAATCTGCTGTCATACTGCTTCTGCCTTCAGCCAGCAAATCATCTCGTACCACAGCTTTCTCTCTTCCCTCAACATTTCCTTTGCAGCTCCAAGGAGCAGCAGCCACAGCCAGGAAACAGCACGGACCTGCTGCAGCTGCAGCACTGCTGCAGAGCAAGGCCAAGGAAAGGCTGCTCTCCAATCTTTATGCTCTCCCTGCTCTGCAGGCCTTTCAACCAGTGCCCTTTGGCCCTCTGGGCTCTCGCGGCTCCGAGGCACGAGCAAGACACAAAAGCTTCTGACCGACCTTAACGCTCAGAGGGACACAGAGGGAACGGGGCCTTTCTTACCAGTCGTCGCTGTCCAGCATGGAGAGCGCCTCCTGCAAGGACTGCTGTGGGTCTGAAAATGCTCCGTCCTTCTGCCCACGCCCACGGAGCGGCTCCTCTCGGCGCTTGGCACCAGTGGCCATCTGCGGGGTCACTGTAAGGAGAGGGTCGGCCATGGGCGCTGCAGCCCCGGGCACGGCACCCGCCATGGCGCGGCCTGCAGCCCCATCTCCCAGCCAGGGCTCCGTGTGGCACACGCTGCCACTGCCTCAGAGATTCCCTGCTGCCTGCATCCTGGGGCTCCTTGCTTGCTCCCAGCCTCCCCCAGCTGGGCACAGCTCCAGGCTGAAGCTGACAATTGCCCCCACAGTGCCAGCTCCCAAGTGCCACAGGTGCCACAGCCAGCGGCAGCTTCCTGAGGCCGCAGAGCTCCCACTCCCTGCCAGACAGTGCCCACAGGAGGGAACCCCTCAGGGGCCTCTCTTGTCTCAGCACCCTGATTTCCCCCAGCCCTAAGGACAGGGGCACTCTGCAGCTCCCTGAGGAAAGACCTGCAGCTGCCTTGTTATCACAAGGCCTGGCACCAAGCCAGGCCTGAACAGCCTGAAGAGCCCAGCCCTACTGGGCCGGACTCAATCCCCATGGGGCAACAACCAGGGAACAGCCATACATGACCCTTCACACCTCACAGCACCTCTGTTTCCATTGACTTCAAATATTCTAGACTATCAACTTTTGGAGTAACTCAAAAGTAGATTTGCTGTTCATTCTCAGGACAGACTATGGACCCAAGATCCTGGCTGTCCTGGCTGAAGCAGGAGGCAGCTTGTGCTCCTTGTGCAAGGACCAGCCCATGTGGGATAAAGCTGCCACAGAGCAGACTGAAACCTGCTGCATGACAAAGGCCTCAGCCCCTGCATGCTGGACGGCCTCTGTGTCTGAGAGACAAGGGCAGAGATGGACATTGCTCTTGACAGACATTCTTATCTGCCCTTATCATGCCGATTTCAGTAAACATCTTCTTTCTGGTTCCTAAAAGAACTCCCAGGTTCTAATACCTGGATGCATTTAGACCAACATTTTCTTCTCTTTGCTGGAATATTTCAGGGGACATTCAAAGACAAGCCTAGGGTTGCAGGAGTGATACCCAGACGTAAATTGTGTTCTTGACACTGGATAATTCATTTTCCCCAAGCATTTTCCTTCCCAGCTGTATGAGATTGGGCCACTTTGGGGCCAGCCCAACTAGAGGTTGATTTTCTTAATGCAAGTAGAACAATGGAGCTCATTCTGGAATACTCTCCAATAGAGCTGCTAAAATTCTGAGAACAAATCATTCTATACAACAACTTCACAGAGGATAAAATCAGGCAGGAAAGTAGAAAAATAACAAAGCTGTAAATCCAGATTTTTTTTTTCCACTGCAGAATGGCCAGCTTAATAATAAAGGAGAGTAAGATCTGGGTTTTGAGGAAGGAGGATAATTCTGGATAGAAGGCAAGGTCTTTGAAGGTAAGAGCATCTGGGAAGGTGGCAGGGAAACTACAGATCCCAGGGTAACCTCCTTCGGACCATGGCAGTCATTCAGGTCTGCAAAATGGACACACAATACATAACAAAAACTATGATGCAAACCTAGCTGAAGCTGAAGCTCCATATTTCATGGGACAGACTTCCTGGAAACTTCTCAACAGCTGCACAGGGAAACATGCACCTGCTGGCAGACACTTGAGGCAGGCCAGGGGAAAACCCTGAGCCACTTCCCCAGAGCTGCCACAGGCACAGCCTGGCCTCTGGGCTGCCCTGGGACAGCAGGGAGCCCAGAGCCCTGTGCTCTCCAGCAATGTCTCAGCTGCACATGCACCCTGCTGCTCCTCTCCCTGCCCCACAGCTCAGCAGCCCTACAGCTCCAGGGGCACTGGCAGCAGCACAGCTCCTTGCGGGGGGCACATGCAGGGCACAGCTGTTCCCTGCCAATGTGCACAGCCTCTCTGCGCTGCCACAAGAGCCTTCCTCCCACCAGAGAGCAGCTCAGATCCAACCTTAACCTTTTCTGAGGCTGAGCCATGCTCCTGGGCCAAGGCCCCCTGAGGCAGCCAGGAGCCCAGACCTCCATTCCCAAGGCCGGGTTCTGGCACAGGAATATCCAAACCAAAGAGGTCCATGAGTTCCCTTGGGAACAGAGGCATCCCAGGTCCTATCTTACACTGAGAGCTCTTTTCCTCCTTTCTCTGGGTTTTTGCTGTAGGTTCAGAAGAAGCTGTCAACCAGGTTATAGGAGAAGAAGTGAGTTAATTGAACTCACACCTTTATAATCAGCCCTTCTAATGGGTGGGGAATTCAGGTGTTTTTTAGTTACTGAAAAGATTGCTTGGTGTTTTATTTTTCTTGAAACTAGCATCAGTTTAGTTTCTCTGAACAATATGGAGCTGCTAAACCAAGAGAGAAGGGTTCTGCTACTTCAAGTGCTGCCCGTTGCCTCCCAACTACTACAGGATCCCTTTCCTTCCAAACACTTGGGAATTCACAGTGCTCTCTAGAATCTGACACTGGCAAGGAAGTCATTGATGTCAAAAGGAGTTTTCAAAGCCTTTGTTTCTGTATTTCCCACTCAATTCTAGGTGGGGTTCTGCAGTTTTGGGGATTTTTTATATTACTCTTTACAACAAAGGAAGGTCTGGGACACAAACAATGGCACCACGTGTTAGAGCCAAAAGCAGCTTTGCTTTCTCCATGAGATGTGCCCAGTATTCTGTGAGCCTGTATTTGTAGGGAACAAAGTGCTCATCCCAAAGTTCCACTTGTGCTCCACTTACTTCTTCCAGGGGTTTGTTCTCTGCTTTCTTACAGCACAGACATCCAAACCCAAATAAACACGACCTATCTCAAAACAATTCTGATCTTCGCTAATACTGACAATTCAAAATGTCCTTAATGGAAATAGCTGATGGCCAGTCATTCTGAAATACTCCCCAACTGGAGCTGTTAGAACTAGGAGAACTAATTCTTTACATGGCTTCACAGAGGATAAAATCATGTGGCAGCCAAGCCCTATGAGAAGAAAACCTCTCTTAAAACTGGATTCTTCCACCCTGCAGAATGCTCAGGTCAGTAGCAAAAGCAAGACAGGAAAGGATTTAATGAGATAAGTAATTTGTAGTCCAGAATTAATCTAGAAAAAATGTCACCTTACTTGCTGAGTAATACTTCTCCCTACCTGCAATAAGCATTCCACCTGCAGATCAGCAATGAAGGAGTCATTCCAAGGGGGCCATACCCAGGATTTGGCAGAAATAACGCTAAGTCAAGGAACCAGGGAATCTGATCCCTTTCTCTGCATCAACAGAATTATTTCTCCAAGTCTCATCTCTCCTATCATTACACGCCCAGAGATGCCAAAGAAACACCAACAGTGTCAATGAGATTCTCAACAGCATTGCCTGACCCAGATGCACCAGAAACTGCATTTTGTCTGGCACAATTCCACTTGTCAGGGATCAGGCAAGGCAGGGACAGGCACAAGGCATCTCCTGCCCCAGCCTCAGCCTGCAACACTGACACAGGCACAGACAGCCAGGGAAGAGATTTGTCACTGTGAACGTGCCAGAGGTGGCTTTGGGACTGTGCTGTCGAAGGATGACAAACTCACACCCCACCTTGGCTGCATCCATTTGGAAGTCTCCTTCTCCTTCATTGGAAAAGTCTAAAGGACTTTGTATCATAGGAGGTTTCCCTATTCCTCCCGGTGCAAAACCAGGCAATGTCCATGAATCTCCTTCTCATCTCATAGGATTCAGCTCAGAAACAGCCCCAAGGAAAGCTTTTTCCTTCAAGGGCAAGTCAAAGGAGTGGGAACATTCCTCAATACCTGCTAAATGCCTTCCTTTTTGAGTCTCATTTTGACATGAGAAAGGATGCCGGGAGATAAAAGTAATGTGCAGAATGGAGAGGAATGTTTCCTTTTCCTGCACAGCGTTTCCAGGATCCCAAGGTACCACTCCAGCTCCTGCCGCTGAACTCTTCACACTGACTGAAGGGATTTTCACTGCAACACCAGAGAACTCTCCCAAAGGACTCTGTGAGAGTCCACTGTGCTCATAAAGGAATGGAAACTTCCAAAACATTGTGTTTTAACCAAGCTTTCCAATTTTCACCTCAGAGTCAATACTAGAAAGGTCATTTTAGGACAGACATGCCC
This sequence comes from Zonotrichia albicollis, assembly GCF_047830755.1. Classification (NCBI taxonomy): domain Eukaryota; kingdom Metazoa; phylum Chordata; class Aves; order Passeriformes; family Passerellidae; genus Zonotrichia; species Zonotrichia albicollis. The sequence continues at coordinate 164,366 of NW_027428334.1, read as the reverse complement.
TGTACCTACCTGCATCTTCAAAGAACTTCTTTTCACTTCTGCTGCTGGATCCTGGCCTGGAGAAGATGGATGACAAAAGAAAATGTGAAGAGGTAGAAACAGAAGGGTGGGAATAGGCGTACCATGAAAGGAAGCAAACCTACTTAGCATGGACACTTCCATGAAGGACAGGATGCAACACATAAACCCAAAATTGCACAGAGCGGGCCAAGATCAGGCTATAATAAAAGCCGAGTCCAGCAGGGGACCCAGCCTGAGATGCTTTCAAGCCCTGCCTCCTCTTCCCCAACACCATCTCTGCTCTTGGGGCATTGCTGTTGGGTTTGACATGGGATGGGCAATGTGCTGAATACACAGAGGTTTGTGTGAATTCATGGAACAGCTGACTGTGCAAAATCACCACAGGAGATGGAAGAGGGGTGAACAGCGCACTGGAGCAGCAGACACCTTGGCTTACCTCATCTCCTGGGACTCCTGCAAATCCAGCTGGGGAGAGCTTGGCAGAGATCCCACAGCATTGTCAAGAGGGAGACTACCTGCCTTGCATATTGGGGGGATCAAAGGTAGTCTCAGTGCCCCCTTTTTCAATTCTCCACCACTGGGATATGGCAAGGAGGTCTGGAAGGAATAAAACACAGTGCTCAGATCAAGCATCCAGCCTTGCCCACATTCATGCCTCAAGACATTTAGATATACCCTCAACTGGAACCTGGCAGGAATAAACAGGTCAAACGGATGGAGCAAATTGGCAGAGGATGGGCAATGCAAAGGGAACTGAAAAGGGAGAGACCATATCCCACATTTGACACCTCTCCCCTCCTGCTCCCTCCTCTGCAAGTGTGCTGACATTCCCACCTGGCATGCACATCCTTGACATCAAGATGTTCTGGGGTGCCACTGCCTCCCCTGGATTTTGGGATGGCATGGCTGTGGCTTTAGATCACTGTTCTCTCCCTGCCCCAAAGGTGTCTCACAGCCACTGCTGATCTCCAGCCATGGTCCCACACAGCCATTCTGCAGGATGCCAAAACCTGCTTTTCTCAAGGCCCTCATTTCTTCTGCTGCTGCCTTTCCCTCCTACAGTTCCCCAGCAGCCTCTGAGCCCAGATGCTGCTGAGATCTCGGCATGCTCCCTGCTCTCCAGCTCCCACACATCCATCAGCTCAGGCTCACTGGCATTTAGCAAGTTGAGCAGAGCTCCCTGCCCTGCTGCTCTCTGCAAGCTCTCTGCCTGCCCAAGCTGCTCCAGGGCCCCCATGCCATGGCCAGGAATGGGGCTGGAGGCACTGGGGTAGATGAACACCCATTCTAGATATCCCATCATTTCTGGCCCAGTTCAAGACCCAAATCAGGACCTGTTCAAAGTTCACTGAAAGGGTCAGTTCCTGTCAGGGATACACTGGGCCCTTTCTCTGCAAGGCTGAAATCAAGTACCAAAGCCTTCGATTGCACATTCTCTCTACCAAAGCTGTTGTTCATCTGCCTCCTCCTGCACCCCACGGCAAACCCAAAACAACTGCAGCTCCTGGCTCTGCTGCAAAGGCCATCGTGTGCCTGGACTCTGGGCTGCTCTCCCCATGGCCACCTCCCATCCCTTCCCTCTGCACAAAGCCATGCCAGAGCACACAGCTGCCCAGGAGCTGATGGAGTCTGGAAACAGCAACAGAGACAACTGTGCAGAGGGCATGGCTGTACAACTCACAAGCTGAGACAACCTGACTTGGCAGCTTCCAGCAAACGCCTTATTCCATCCAAAGCTGTCACAGCTGACACAAAAGACCACCAAAACATAGAGGTGCTTCACAGATACCCATAGGTTACTAACTGGTGAAGGATTGCTTTTCGAGATTGCACAACTTGAGGTGCTTTGATTGCTTGTTGGTGTTTTCTTAGCCATAAGACACAGAAGGAACCACAACAGAGCCCAGAAACCAAAGACCTCTCCTCTTATTGATACATGCTGATGAGGACATGAAGTCTGCTCTTCACACCCATTGCAAAGACAACCTGAAGCAGTGTCCAGCTGAGCTTTTCTTTGGCTCAGCTGTTTCCCTGGGCTCACAGAACAGGAAAAGCTCTCCAAGCTCTGCCTACAGCACATAAACTGAAAATCTACCATACAGGACTTAGTCCTTGGTCTCCTTACCTTATGTCCTTTTCCCTCTGAACTCTGCTCCTGGCTGCTTCTTCTGATATCATTGTAGCCAGTGCTAGTTTTCCCTTTCTCTTTCTCTCCATCATACATAGCGCTTGCCTTGTTGGGAAAAGAGCTCTTTGGGATGGGAGGCAAGGGCTTGAAGGGAAGGAGGGAAGAGGGACGTGTCTGTGGAAGACTCTTGGAAATACTGGAGTCAGTCAGGCCTGCAAAGTGAAGATACAAAATGTAACAGAGCCCACTAAGTAAATCTAAAACATCTGAAGCTCCATATTTCATGGGACAGACTTCCTGGAAACTTCTAAACAGCTGCACAGGGAAACATGCTGCTGCTGGCAGAGACTTGAATCAGGCCAGGGGCAAAACCCTGAGCCACTTCCCCAGAGCTCCCACAGGCACAGCCTGGCCTCTGGGCTGCCCTGGGACAGCAGGGAGCCCAGAGCCCTGTGCTCTCCAGCAAGGGCTCAGCTGCACAGGCACCCTGCTGCTCCTCTCCCTGTCCCACAGAAAAAAACTGGCCATCCAATTGTAAATTGCTGCTTTTGCTCTGCTGAATTGTTCCATGTGGTTCTTTCCCTGCTTTCTTTCCCACAGACACAACCAAACCCAAAAAATTCAAAAATATTTACTGGAAATTGGAGAGTGCACGCCATTAAGAAATACTCTGCAACTGAGATCTTAACATTCAGACTAAATTCTTTATATGGTTTCAGAAAGGATAAAATCATGTGGCATCCAAGCTGTGAGAGAGGAACCCCTGTCTTCAAAATGAATTTCTTTCCCTCTGTAGAGTATCCTGATCAGTAGCAAAGGCAAGACAAGAAAGGATTAATGAGATAAGTAATGCCTAGCCCAACAAAACTGACAACTCCTTTGTGGAGCAACACAAATGTCTAGCTCCATTCAGAACTCCAGTTACATACCAGCAATGAAGGAATCATTCCAAAGGGGCCATACCCAGGATTTAGCAGAACTAACGCTAAGTCAAGGAACCAGGGGATCTGGTCGGTTTTTCTGCAACACCAGAATTATTTCTTCAAGTCTCATCTCTCCTATCATTACACGCCCAGAGATGCCAAAGGAACAACAACAGTGTCAATGAGGCTTTCAACTTGAAAGCATTGCCTGACCCAGATGCACCAGAAACTGCATTTTGTCTGGCACAATTCCACTTGTCAGGGATCAGGCAAGGCAGGGACAGGCACAAGGCACAAGGCATCTCCTGCCCCAGCCTCAGCCTGCAACACTGACACAGGCACAGACAGCCAGGGAAGAGATTTGTCACTGTGAACCTGCCAGAGGTGGCTTTGGGCCTGTGCTGTCAGAGGATGACAAACTCACACCCTGCCTTGGCTACATCCACTTGGAAGTCTCCTTCTCCTTCATTAGAAATGTCAAAATTACTTTCTATCATAGGAAGTTTCCCTATTCCTCCCAGAGCAAAAGCAGGCAATGTCCATGAATCTCCTTCACATCTCATAGGATTCAGCTCAGAAACAGCCCCAAGGAAAGCTTTTCTCCTTCAAGGGCAGGTGAAAGGAGTGGGAACATTCCTCAATTCCTGCTAAATGCCTTCCTTTTCTAGTCTCATTTTGACACACAAATGCTACAGGGAGATAAAAGGCATGTGCAGGATGGAGAGGAATGTTTTCTTTTCAGCGCTGCATTTCCAGGACCCCAAGGTACCACTCCAGCTCCTGCCACTCAACACTTCACAATGGAGGAATTTTCCCTGCAACACCAGAGAACACTCCCAGTGACTGGGCTCTGGGAGAGTCCACTGAGCCTGTCAAGGAATTGAAATGAATTTAAGGAAATTGTTGAAAGAATGGGTTTTAACCAAACTTGCCAAATGTCACCTCTAAGTCAAGATTGCAATAGTCAATTTAGAACAGACATGCGCTGTACCTACCGGAATGTTCAGACGACTTCCCTTGGCTTCTGCTGCTGGATCTTGGCCTGGAGAAAACGGAGTAAAAAGGACATATGAGGAGGTAGAAAGAGAAGAGAGGGAATGGGTGTACCATGAAAGGAAGCAAACCTTCTTAGCATGGACACTTCTATGAAGGAGGGGATGCAACACATAAACCCAAAAGGATGCAAAGCTGATTAATTGTCCTCCTTAAGCTTTCATTTGCTGCAGTCACCCAGAGCAGGCCAAGCTCAGGCTGTTATAAAAGACAAATCCAGCAGGGGACCCATCCTGAGAATGCTTTCAAGCCCTGCCTCCTCTTCCCCAACACCACCTCTGGGCTTGGGGCTTTCCTGATGGGTTTGACGTTGGATGGGCAAAATACTGAATACACAGAGGCCTGCCTGAATACATGGAACAGCTGACTGTGCAAAGTCACCACAGGAGATGGGAAAAGTGAGGGTGAGCAGCACACTGGAGCAGCAGACACCTTGGCTTACCTCATCTCCTGGGACTCCTGCAAATCCAGCTGGGGAGAGCTTGGCAGAGACCCCACAGCATTGTCAAGAGGGAGACTGCCTGCCTTACATATTGGGGGGATCAAAGGTAGTCTCAGTGACCCCTTCTTCATTTCCCCACCACTGGGATATGGCAAGGAGGTCTGGAAGGAATAAAACACAGTGCTGAGATCAAGCATCCAGCCTAGCGCACATTCATGCCTCAAGATTTAGATATACCCTCAACTGGAGCCTGGCAGGAATAAACAGATCAAACTGATGGAGCAGATTGGCAGAGGATGGGCAATGCAAAGGGAACAGTAGAGAGAGTGACCGTGTCCCACATTTGACACCTCTCTCCTACCCCATTCTCTCCTCTGCATGGGTGCCTACATTTCCATCAGGCATCTACATGTTGTGGATAAACTGAAAATCTACCATACATGACTGAGCTTGGTGTCCTTACCTTATGTCCTTTTCCCTCTGAATTCTGCTCCTGCCTGCTTCTTCCAATATCATTGTCACCTCTGCTATCTTTCCCCTTCCCTCCATCAAACATCTTGCTTGGCTTGATGGGAGAAGAGCTCTCTGGGATGGGAGGCAAGGACTTGTATGGAAGCAGTGAGGAGGGAAGTGTCGGTGGAAGACTCTTGGAAATACTGGAGTCCGTCAGGCCTGCAAAGTGGAGATACAAAACGTAACAGAGCCCACTAAGTAAATCTAAAGCAACTGAAGCTCTGTATTTCATGGGACAGACTTCCTGGACACTTCTAAGCAGCTGCACAGGGAAACATTCTCCTGCTGGCAGACAATTGAGGCAGGCCAGGGGCAAACCCTGAGCCACTTCCCCAGAGCTCCCACAGGCACAGCCTGGCCTCTGGGCTGCCCTAGGACAGCAGGGAGCCCAGAGCCCTGTGCTCTCCAGCAATGGCTCAGCTGCACATGCACCCTGCTGCTCCTCTCCCTGCCCCACAGCTCAGCAGCCCTACAGCTCCAGGGGCACTGGCAGCAGCACAGCTCCTTGCGGGGGGCACATGCAGGGCAGAGCTGTTCCCTGCCAATGGGCACAGCCGCTCTGCGCTGCCACAAGAGCCTTCCACCCACCAGAGAGCAGCTCAGATCCAACCTCACCTCTGTGTGAGGCTGAGCCATGCTCACAAGTCAAGAAGTGAGTTGGGTGAACTCCCACCAATACAATCAATCCGTCTCATGAATAAGGCATCCAAGAGGTTTTTGTACTATTCAGTACATTGCTGTGGTTTGATTTTTCATGAAACCAGCCTCACTACAATTCCTCTGAACAGCATGGGGCTGGCAAGCCAAGAGAGAAAGCTTCTACAGCTGTGCTTATGTGTTGCTACTTGCTCATCTACTACTTTGAAATCCCTTTCAATCTAAACTGTTGGCAAACCCCAGTGGTGTCCAGAATTTGACAATTACACATAGGAATTAATTGCTTTCCCAAGCTACTGTTCGTGGCCTTTGTTTTTGTAACTCCCACTCAGTTCTGGGTCAGGTTTTGTTTGTTGCTTTTATTTCTCTTGACAACAGAGGAAGTGCTGACACATGAACAATGGCTCCTCATGTTGGAAGAAGCTTTGCAATCCACATTACATATCCCCCAAAATACAAGGAGTCTGTATCACAGGGAAAAAAAACTGGCCATCCAATTGCAAACTGCCACTTTTGCTCTGCTTCACTCTTCCATGGGGTTTTTCCCTGCTTTCTTTCCCACAGACACAACTAAACCCAACATAAAATATGACCTGCCTCAAAACATTTCTGATCTTGGCTAAAACTGACAATTCAAAATGTCTTTAATGGAAATCGCAGAGGGGAAGTCATTGTGAAATACTCTCCAGCTGAGCTGTTAACATTCAGAGAGTTAATTCTTTACATGGTTTCAGAAAGGATAAAATCATGTGGCATCCAAGCTGTTAGAGAGGAACACCGATGTAAAAACAGATTTCTTTCCCTCTGTAAAAGGTCCCGGTCAGTAATATAGATGGAAAGGTAAGGATCAATGAGATAGGTCCTTCCGAGTCCAGAATTAAGCCAGCAAAACTGACAACTCCTTTGTAGAGCAACACCAATCTCTAGCTGCATTCAGCATTCCAGCTGCAGATCAGCAATGAAGGAATCATTCCAAAGGGGCCATACCCAGGATTTAGCAGAACTAACGCTAAGTCAAGGAACCAGGGGATCTGGTCGGTTTTTCTGCAACACCAGAATTATTTCTTCAAGTCTCATCTCTCCTATCATTACACGCCCAGAGATGCCAAAGGAACAACAACAGTGTCAATGAGGCTTTCAACTTGAAAGCATTGCCTGACCCAGATGCACCAGAAACTGCATTTTGTCTGGCACAATTCCACTTGTCAGGGATCAGGCAAGGCAGGGACAGGCACAAGGCACAAGGCATCTCCTGCCCCAGCCTCAGCCTGCAACACTGACACAGGCACAGACAGCCAGGGAAGAGATTTGTCACTGTGAACCTGCCAGAGGTGGCTTTGGGCCTGTGCTGTCAGAGGATGACAAACTCACACCCTGCCTTGGCTACATCCACTTGGAAGTCTCCTTCTCCTTCATTAGAAATGTCAAAATTACTTTCTATCATAGGAAGTTTCCCTATTCCTCCCAGAGCAAAAGCAGGCAATGTCCATGAATCTCCTTCACATCTCATAGGATTCAGCTCAGAAACAGCCCCAAGGAAAGCTTTTCTCCTTCAAGGGCAGGTGAAAGGAGTGGGAACATTCCTCAATTCCTGCTAAATGCCTTCCTTTTCTAGTCTCATTTTGACACACAAATGCTACAGGGAGATAAAAGGCATGTGCAGGATGGAGAGGAATGTTTTCTTTTCAGCGCTGCATTTCCAGGACCCCAAGGTACCACTCCAGCTCCTGCCACTCAACACTTCACAATGGAGGAATTTTCCCTGCAACACCAGAGAACACTCGCAGTGACTGGGCTCTGGGAGAGTCCACTGAGCCTGTCAAGGAATTGAAATGAATTTTAAGGAAATTGTTGAAAGAATGGGTTTTAACCAAACTTGCCAAATGTCACCTCTAAGTCAAGATTGCAATGGTCAATTTAGAACCGACATGCGCTGTACCTACCGGAATGTTCAGACGACTTCCCTTGGCTTCTGCTGCTGGATCTTGGCCTGGAGAAAACGGAGTAAAAAGGACATATGAGGAGGTAGAAAGAGAAGAGAGGGAATGGGTGTACCATGAAAGGAAGCAGACCTTCTCAGCATGGACACTTCTATGAAGGAGGGGATGCAACACATAAACCCAAAAGGATGCAAAGCTGATTAATTGTCCTCCTTAAGCTTTCATTTGCTGCAGTCACCCAGAGCAGGCCAAGCTCAGGCTCTAATAAAAGCCAAGTCCAGCAGGGGACCCATCCTGAGAATGCTTTCAAGCCCTGCCTCCTCTTCCCCACCACCCCCTCTGGGCTTGGGGCATTGCTGTTGGGTTTGACATCGTGCTGGATAATCATAGATGGGCAAAATATTGAATACACCCAGGTTTGCCTGAATACATGGAACAGCTGACTGTGCAAAATCACCACAGGAGATGGGAAAAGTGAGGGTGAACAGCACACTGGAGCAGCAGACACCTTGGCTTACCTCATCTCCTGGGACTCCTGGAAATCCACCTGGGGAGAGCTTGGCAGAGACCCCACAGCATTGTCAAGAGGGAAACTTCCTGCCTTACATATTGGGGGGATCAAGGATTTTCCGAATGCCCCCTTCTTCATTTCCCCACCACTGGGATATGGCAAGGAGGTCTGGAAGGAATAAAACACAGTGCTCAGATCAAGCATCCTGCCTCGCCCACATTCATGCCTCAAGACATAGATATACCCTCAACTGGGACCGTGCAGGAATAAACAATTCAAACTGATGGAGCAGATTGGCAGAGGATGGGCAATGGAAAGAGAACTGTTGAGGGAGAAACCATGTCCCACATTTCCAAGCTTTCTCATTTCCCGGGAAATATGGCTACATCGCCAACTGCCATTCACATGTTTGACATCAAGATGTTATGGGTTGCCACTGCCTTTTGGATGGCATGGCAGTGGCTTTAGATCCCTGTTCTCTCCCTGCCCCTAAGGTGGCTCACAGCCACTGCTGATCTCCAGCCATGGCCCCACAAAGCCATTCTGCAGGATGCCAAAACCTGCTTTTCTCAAGGCCCTCATTTCTTCTGCTGCTGCCCTTCCCTCCTACAGTTCCCCAGCAGCCTCTGAGCCCAGATGCTGCTGAGCTCTCGGCATGCTCCCTGCTCTCCAGCTCCCACACATCCATCAGCTCAGGCTCACTGGCATTTAGCAAGTTGAGCAGAGCTCCCTGCCCTGCTGCTCTCTGCAAGCTCTCTGCCTGCCCAAGCTGCTCCAGGGCCCCCATGCCATGGCCAGGAATGGGGCTGGAGGCACTGGGGTAGATGCACACCCATCCTAGGTATCCCATCATTTCTGGCCAAGCTGAAGAGCCAAATCAGGACCTGTTCTAACTTGACTGAAAGGGTCGGTTCCTATCAGAGCAAAAATCTCAGAGCTTTGCCAACAACACACAAACTGAAAATTTACCACACTGGACTTTGCTTGGTCTCCTTACCTTACATCCATTTCCCTCTGAAGTGAGCCCTTTCCTTCTAATCTCTTCCTCACAGCCAGTGCCAGGTTTCCCAGTCTCCTGCTCTCTACTCCATATCTTGCTTGCCATGGGAGAAAGAGAGCTCTTGGGGAAGGGAAGCAAAGGCTTGGGGGGAAGGAGCATAGATGGACTTGCCAGGGAAAACTTCTTAGCAAGAGGATAGCCAGTCAGGCCTGCAAAGTGGAGGCACAAAATGTATCAGAGCCTGCAATGCAAACCTAAAGCTCTGTATTTCATGGGACAGATTCCTTGGAAACTTCTAAACTGCTGAACAGGGAAAAATGCTCTGAATGGTACCAACTTGAATCAGGCCAGTGCAAAACACTGAGCCGCTTCCCCAGAGCTGCCACAGGCACAGCCTGGCCTCTGGGCTGCCCTGGGACAGCAGGGAGCCCAGAGCCCTGTGCTCTCCAGCAATGTCTCAGCTGCACATGCACCCTGCCGCTCCTCTCCCTGCCCCACAGCTCAGCAGCCCTAAAGCTCCCTTCAATCTTCACCTTTTCCTTCAGTTGTCTTTCCTTGTCTAGTAGAATCCATCTTCAAACCCGTGCTTCTGCCAGGCAGAAGTGTCAGGGTTTGAATCTGGAATGGCTCTCGGAGTTGGCAGCGACGGGAGCTCGGTACCCAGCCTCAGAACAAGGCCGGGTGACTCCAATCGCCAGCGCTCGGCACACAGAGGCAGAGCCAGACGCGTCTGCTGCCGCTGGGGCCGTGTCCAGCACAACCTGCACCAGCCCAGCCTGGGGCTGCCCCTTTGTGACACGCTGCCCATGCTTCTCTCGTTTCCATGGCTGCAAAACCCCACCCCAACTCCATCCCCTTCCATTCCCTTCCCTAGGCCAGCCAGCCCTAAGCCCAACCTGGCCAGGCCTGAGGCTTTCACACTGCCTAGGATGTAGACCCTCTCCAAAGTTACTTTGCAAGGCCTTTCATTCCGTAATTCCCACTCAATTGCGGGTTGCAGCTTGTTGGTGTGGGATTTTGTTTCATTCTCTTCACATCACACAAAGTGGTGAGACCCAAACAATGGCACTGGGCAGTGGAAGTAAAAGAAGCTTGGCACTCCCCAGTAGATGTCCCCAGAATTCAGATGGCCAAAAGCTGTAGGCTCTCTGAGCATGCAAACATTCCTCTTTTGCTGTGCTGAATTGTTCTAGGGGTTTATTCTCTACTTTCTTTTCAGCACAGACACCCAAACCAAAATAAACACAACCAATCTCAAAACAATTTTGATCTTGGCTAATACTGTCAATTCAAAATGTCCTTAATGGAAAGAGCTGATGGCCAGCCATTCTGAAATACTCCCCAACACAGCTTTTGGAACTAGGAGAGCTAATTCTTTACATGGCTTCTCAAAGGATTAAATCATGTGGCAGCCAAGCACCGTGAGAGGAAATCCTGTCTAAAAATGGGATTTCTTGCCCTCTGTAAAATGTCCCAGTCAGTAATAAAAGTTAGAAAGCCATGGATTAATGACAGAAGTCATTCCTAGTCCAGAATTATTCCAGAAAATAATTTAACTTCTTCAATGAGCAGTACTTCTCCCTAGCTGCATTCAGCATTCCAGTTGCATACCAGCAATGAAGGAATCATTCCAAAGGGGCCATACCCAGGATTTGAATAAACTAACCCTAAGCCAAGGAACCAGGAGATCTGATCCCTTCCTCAGCATCAGCAGAATTATTTCTCCAAGTCCCATCTCTCCTTTCATTACACGCCCAGAGATGCCAAAGGAACAACAACAGTGTCAATGAGGCTTTCAACAGCATTGCCTGTCCCAGATGCACCAGAAACTGCATTTTGTCTGGCACAATTCCACTTGTCAGGGATCAGGCAAGGCAGGGACAGGCACAAGGCACAAGGCATCTCCTGCCCCAGCCTCAGCCTGCAACACTGACACAGGCACAGACAGCCAGGGAAGAGATTTGTCACTGTGAACCTGCCAGAGGTGGCTTTGGGCCTGTGCTGTCAGAGGATGACAAACTCACACCCTGCCTTGGCTGCATCCGTTTGGAAGTCTCCTTCTCCTTCATTGGAAATGTCAAAAGGACTTTCTATCATAGGAGGTTTCCCTATTCCTCCCAGAGCAAAAGCAGGCAATGTCCATGAATCTCCTTCACATCTCATAGGGTTCAGATCAGAAACAGCCCCAAGGAAAGCTTTTCTATTACTAGAGCAGCCGGAAGGATTCGGAACATTCCTCAAATCCTGCTAAATGCCTTCATTTTCTCTACTAATTCTGACCTTATAAAGGCTGCAGGTAGATAAAAGGCATGTGCACGATGGAGAGGAAATGTTTTCTTTTCCTGCACAGCATTTCCAGGACCCCAAGTTACCACTCCAGCTCCTGCCAGTCAACACTTCACAATAGAGCAATTTTCACTGCTCCACAAGAGAACGCACCCAGGGACTGGCCTCTGGGAGAATCCACTAAGCCCATCAAGGAATTGAAACAAATTCAAAGAAATTTTTAAACAATGAGTTTCAGCTGAGTATTCCAAATGTAACCTCTGAGATCAGATAGCAATGGCTGTTTTAGGAAAGACATGCCCTGCACATACTTGGATGTTCACAGGATTTCTCTTGTCTTCTGCTGCTGGATCTTGGCCTGGAGGAAATGGAGGACAAAGAACATATGAGGAGGTAGAAAGAGAAGGGAGGGAATGGGTGTACCATGAAAGGAAGCAAACCTTCTCAGCATGGACACTTCTATGAAGTAGGGGATGCAACACATAAACCCAAAAGGATGCAAAGCTGATTAATTGTCCTTAAGCTTTCAGTTGCTGCAGTCACACAGAGCTGGTCAAGCTCTGGTTGAAACACATCAGTCATTCTTCAACTTGCACCAGAACTCCCCAATTCTGCTGCCTCTGCTTTTGAAGCCCAGTGGCTCCTGCAGCCTCTCTGAAGCAGCAAGAGCTGCTGGGCTCAGATACTAGTTTGGATGGAGGGCTACTTTTGTACTTCTCACAAAGTTTGACTTGGCCTGCTCGTGCCTCACCCTGGTGACAGCCTCCTGCTACACGTGGGCAGAGCACTGCTGTCTCCTGAGAATGATTTTACACCTCCTGGCTCTTTCCAGAACACAATGGCTTTTTCCAACTCAGCCGCTAGGGAGGAATATTCACATTGCACTTTCAAAGCCCTGCCAAGGATTTTCAATTGGAATGATACTTCTGTGCCTCCCTCTTTATGGTTATCACTTGGATAAGCTTCACAGCTTCATTTTATCACACATATCCAAGCCAATATCTTTCCATCAGGTACAGTCTCTTAACTCTTCTCTATCACCTTGCTCTCTTTGATCTTAAGCCAGATCTAAACATTAAACATCAATCAGATTATACATCTCCATCCCAAAACTTATCAGGGATCTCATTTCACAGGGGAGGCCAAGGCACAGAGAAATTCCACCTGATGATTACAGAAGCAGCACCTGAATTTGCAGACACCTCTCCAGGAGCCAACATTTGCCCATGCATATTCTCCTGGCTGGAAAATTTAACAGTCAAGGATCTCAGCATCCAAAGTTCTGCAGGATCCAGGCCCATGCAAAACAGTTCCCAAATGACCCCACAAAAATTACAGAGGTAATCAAGAGCCAAATCCAGCAGAGGACCCTTCTGGAGGTGCTTTGAAGCCCTGCCTTCTCTTCCCCAACACCACCTCTGCTCTTGGGGCGTTGCTGTTGGGTTTGACATTGGATGAGCAAAATGCTGAATACACAGAGGCTTGCCGGAATGGGAGACTGTGCAAAATGTCCATAGGAGATGGGAAAAGTGAGGTGAACATCACACTGGAGCAGCACACCCCTTGACTTACCTCATCTCCCAGGACTCCTGCAAATCCACCTGGGGAGAGCTTTGGACAGATCCCGCAGCACTGCCAACATTGAGACTTCCTGCCATGCATATTGGGGGGATCAAAGGCAGTCCCAATGATGCCTTCTTCATTTCCCCACCACTGGGATATGGCAAGGAAGCCTGGAAAAAGTAGAACACAGTGCTCAGATCAGGCATCCAGCCTTGCCCCAGTCCTCCCTCAGGACATTTACATTTTCCCTCAACTGGGACTTGCCAGGAATAAACAAGTCAAACTGATGGAGCAGATTGGCCCAGCACGAGGAATGCAAAGGGACGTGGTGAGGGACAGATCATGTCCCACATTTGACACCTCTTCCCTCCTGCCCTCTCCTCTCCAATGCACCTACATTCCCATTAACATCATGATGTTCTGGGGTGCCACTGCCTCCCCTGGCCTTTTGGATGGCATGGCTGTGGCTTTAGATCACTGTTCTCTCCCTGCCCCTAAGGTGGCTCACAGCCACTGCTGATCTCCACCCATGGCCCCACAAAGCCATTCTGCAGGATGCCAAAACCTGCTTTTCTCAAGGCCCTCATTTCTTCTGCTGCTGCCCTTCCCTCCTACAGTTCCCCAGCAGCCTCTGAGCCCAGATGCTGCTGAGCTCTCGGCATGCTCCCTGCTCTCCAGCTCCCACACATCCATCAGCTCAGGCTCACTGGCATTTAGCAAGTTGAGCAGAGCTCCCTGCCCTGCTGCTCTCTGCAAGCTCTCTGCCTGCCCAAGCTGCTCCAGGGCCCCCATGCCATGGCCAGGAATGGGGCTGGAGGCACTGGGGTAGATGCACACCCATCCTTAGTATCCCAGCATTTCTGGGATATCCCAGCTAAAGAGCCAAATCAGGACCTGTTCTAACTTGACTGTTAGAAGGGTCTGTTCCTGTCAGGGCAAAAAGTCTCAGAGCTCTGCCAACAGCACATAAACTGAAAATTTACCACACTGGACTTTACTGGCTCTCCTTACCTTACATTCTTTTTCCTCTGAAGTGATTGCCTTTTTCATTCTACTCTCCTCATCCAAGCCGCTGCCAGGTTTCCCACTCTCCTGCTCTCCGTAGCACATCTTGCTTGCCTTGGTAGCAGGAAAGCTCTTCTGGATGGGAGGCAACAGCTTGGAGGGAAGGAGCATGGATGGACTGGCCAGAGAAAACCTCTTGGCAAGAGGGTAGCCAGTCAGGCCTGCAAAGTGGAGACACAAAATGTATCAGAGCCTGCAATGCAAATCTAAAGCATTGGAAGCTCCGTATTTCATGGGACAGATTCCTTGGAAGCTTCTAAACAGCTGCACAGAGAAACATGGTCATTGCCAGCAGACCCTTTAATCAGGCCGAGAGAAAACCCTGAGCCACTTCCCCAGAGCTACCACAGGAACAGCCTGGCCTCTGGGCTGCCCTGGGACAGCAGGGAGGACACAGGAGCCTCACCTCTGTGTGAGGCTGAGCCATGCTCACAAGGCAAGAAGTGAGTTCAGTGAACTCCCACTTTTTCATCAACATCTCTAATGGGTGAGACAGTCAAGGGTTTTCTTCATTTTTGAGACAATTTCTTTGGTTTTATTTTTCCCAGAACTAGCCTGTGTTTAATTCCTCTGAACTGTATTCAGTTAGCAAGTTTGAAAGGAAAGATGGAAGGCTGCAATGGTAAGAGGGGAAAAAAAGATTCTTTCTTGAGGTTGGCCTTGTCTGAATCCACAAGAGAAACCCACACAGCTGTGACTGCTAGCTCTGAAAACCACAAAGATCTCTCTGCAAGCAGGCAGGCCTTATTGATGTTTCTGTAACACCCTAATACCATCCTCAATGTTGGACCCAATCAGCAAGCAGAGGAAGAACACAACATTTATCTATAGTGAGACCAGACATTGATGGGAGAGAAAGCAACAGGATTTGAATCTCATGACCATGTCCAATTTGGGGTCAGCTGTGGCCACAGTCCCTGTCCTGGCAGACAGAAGGAGTCATTTGGCCTCTGTCAAAAAGGAGAAAACAGCATAAACTAATGAGACAATGTTGTGATGCCATGGGTGTCCTTGCAGGATCATCTGTAGCTGTCAGGCACCTACTCTGACACAGAGCCACCACTGACACCATGGACAAGTTTTCCCTGAAATCAGGGGGACTTTCTTTCCATTTACTCCAGCCTTTTAGTTCCCTTCTATCCACACCTTTTCCTTCAGTGGTCTTTCCTTTTCTGGTGAAATCCATCTTCAAACCCGTGCTTCTGCCAGGCAGAAGTGTCAGGGTTTGAATCTGGAATGGCTCTCGGAGTTGGCAGCGACGGGAGCTCGGTACCCAGCCTCAGAACAAGGCCGGGTGACTCCAATCGCCAGCGCTCGGCACACAGAGGCAGAGCCAGACGCGTCTGCTGCCGCTGGGGCCGTGTCCAGCACAACCTGCACCAGCCCAGCCTGGGGCTGCCCCTTTGTGACACGCTGCCCATGCTTCTCTCGTTTCCATGGCTGCAAAACCCCACCCCAACTCCATCCCCTTCCATTCCATTCCCTTCCCTAGGGCAGCCAGCCCTAAGCCCAACCTGGCCAGGCCTGAGGCTTTCACACTGCCTAGGATGTAGACCCTCTCCAAAGCTTCTTTTCAAGGTCTTTTATTTTGTAATTCCCACTCAGTTCTGGGTTGCAGCTTGTTGGTGTTGGATTTTGTTTCATTGTCTTCACATCACACAAAGTGGTGAGACACAAACAATGGCACTGGGCAGTGGAAGTAGAAGCAGCTTTGCACTCCCCGGTGGATGGCCCCAAAACTCAGTAGGCCAAGAGCTGTATGTTCCTTTTTGCTCCACTTCATTGTTCCAGGGCTTTATCCTCTTCTTTCTTTATTGCAGAGACACCCATAAACATGATCTGCCTCAAAACATTTCTGATCCTGGCAGTTCCTGACAATTCCAAATTTTCTTAATGGAAATAGCACGGGGCAGGTCATTCTAAATCTCTCCTCAACAGAGCAGATCAAACTAACCATCCTTGATTTGGATGAACTAAGCCTGAGCCATGGGACCTGTGGGTCTGGTCCCTATTTCTGCATCTGCAAAATTAATTCTTCAAGTCTCATCTCTCCTATCTATTCAAAGTCTGCATTAGATGCCCCCAGTGTCAGTGGGCTGATATAATCAGCTTTTGTACACATTCTGCCCCCTGAGCCCAGCAGCATTGCTGGGACCCTGCAGCACCCCTGCAGGCCAACGTGCTCCAGGCACAGCTGCAGGAGGGAGATTGCAACAAGTCCTGGCTGAAGGAGTCTCCAGGCTGCTGCAGCCCTTCCCCTGCGGCGGGATCATCCCTCGCTGCCATGGGGGGAGCCATGGGGCTGACGGGCTCTGTCCAGATGAGCGTCTCCTCCACGTGCTGCTGCTGCTGCTGCTGATCCAGCTGCTGCTGCCTTCCCCCACAGCTGGATCAGGAGCCTGCCTGGGAAAATAACACTGCCAGTGCCTGTGCCAGCCACTGATCCCTGCCAGGAGCCTTGCACACTGGGCATCCTGCCCACCAAACTGCTCCACTCAGGTGATGTCAGAATGTTACAGACATCTTTGTGTGAAAATCCTTTTCTTTAGGATTTTTCCTTCTGAGAAGCTAAGAGGCCTCAGAGACAAAATGTAAACAATGATTATCTGCCGCTGTGGAATGCAACAGGTGGGTTCGTGATTGGTCTCATGTGGATGCTTTGATTTAGTGACCACTCACAGCAGAACTGGCTCTCTCTCTGTCCGAGCCACAGATCTTTGTTATTCATTCTTTCCTTTTCTATTCTTAGCTTAGCTACCTTCTGAGAGAAAACCTTTCCTTCTATTTCTTCTTAGTATAGTTATAAAGTAATATATATATATATAATAAAATAATAAATCAAGCCTTCTGAACATGGAGTCAACATTCTTGTCTCTTCCCTCATCCAAGAACCCCTGTGAAAACTGTCACATCAGAACACATCAAAATACATTCAAACAATGTGTTTTCCACATTCTGGCAAAGTCATGGCCACATGTTGGAGGCAGACTGCTGTTGGCAGAATGGGGGAAGCCCCAGCAGCTGCTCTCCCCATGGCTGGATGGCCACAGCAGCAGAGCAAGTCTCCCACCGTGCCCACTGCTGTGGGACCCAGTGCTTTGGGCTTGTTCCCACTGAACTCAGACTGCTGCTACAGCAGCAGCATCACTTCACACATTTGATAACAAAGAGTTGGAATGGCACACAGGACTTGCCCCAAGAGCTACAAATTTTTTTTAAAAAGAGCAGGGGACGGGGGAGTTGGAATACTCAGTTCGTTTTTAATACAAGCATACCTGGATTTAAGCAGGGACACTGGGCTAATCATACTGGGGACTGCCTTGTAAGCCTTGTCTCTACCAATTCCCAGCAGTCCACAAGCAATTTTCACTACAAAGGGGTAGATAAGATTTTACAACACCTCCATGAGCAAGTCTGAGCCAGAAGTCAAAGCACAAGACAAATACTCCCAAATCTGCCCCCACTGGGGAAAGGAAAGAGAAAAGTAGATTAAACAAGTACCCTTACAGCTGAAGTGCCTGCATTTATCCCATGGTCCAACAAAAGCCCCTCAATTCAAACACACAGCTTAAGATCAAGGAATAGAAGTGTTTTGAGGCCATTTAACACCTGATTCCTATTACTTTCAAGGAGAAGTGAATGTTAAATCCCTTAAAAACACACATGCAGGTCTATTTGGGACTGCATCCTTCAAAAGCACAAATGGAGGTTTAGAATTGCAGACTGTTTCCATTGGAAAAGACCATTTAGGTCATCGAGTCCTTCCAATAACCTGAGACCCTTGACACTGCCAAGGCCACCACTGAAGCATCACCCAGGACAGGATTGGCCTTCTTGGCCACCTGGGCACACCTGGCTCACGTTCAGCCACTGCCAACCAGCACCCCCAGGTCCTCCTCTGCTGGGCGCCTTTCCAGCCACTCTGCCCCCAGCCCGTGGCCTTCCATGGGGCTGCTGTGGCCCAAGGGCAGGATGGGGCACTGCACCTTGTTGAACCTCATGCAAGTGGCCTCAGCCCATGATCCAGCCTGTCCAGACCTCTCTGCAGAGACTTCCTGCCCTCCGGCAGATCAACACTCCCACCCAGCTTGGCATTGTCTGTAAGCTGCCTGAGGTGCCCTTGATTCTCCCCTCCACATCATTGACAAAGATGTGAATCACACCTAGCCCCAGTGCTGAAACCTGGGGAACACCCCTTGTGACCAGGTGCCAGCTGGATTTAATTCCACTGAATTCCACCACTCCCTGGGCCCAGCCATCCTGACAGTTTTTACCCAGGGAAGAGTGCATTCAGTTCTCAGTCTTTTTCTCAACCTCTGTTCCATGTTTCCCCCCATGTCCAGGAGAAGACAGAGCTTCTCCTTAGACCTCCATTCATTGCTGATGTATTTACAGAAACATTTTTACTCTCTTTGCAATTTTCTTGGAAGAAATTCTCAACAGTGAGGCAGGTGAGGCACTGGGAACAAGTTGTCCAGAGGAGCTGTGGATGCCTAAGGAAGGGTGTTAGGTGAACATGACTCAGCCTCACACAGAGGTGAGGTTGGATCTGAGCTACTCTCTGTTCGGTGAAAGGGTCTTGTGGCAGCGCAGAGAGGCTGTGCAGGGAACAGCTGTGCCCTGCATGTGCCCCCCGCAAGGAGCTGTGCTGCTGCCAGTGCCCCTGGAGCTGTAGGGCTGCTGAGCTGTGGGGCAGGGAGAGGAGCAGCAGGGTGCATGTGCAGCTGAGCCATTGCTGGAGAGCACAGGGCTCTGGGCTCCCTGCTGTCCCAGGGCAGCCCAGAGGCCAGGCTGTGCCTGCGGCAGCTCTGGGGAAGTGGCTCAGGGTTTTCCCCTGGCCTGCCTCAAGTGTCTGCCAGCAGGAGTATGTTTCTCTGTGCGGCTGTTTCCAAGGAATATGTCCCATGAAATATGGAGCTTCAGATGCTTTAGGCTTGCATTCAAGCCTCTGTCACATTTTGTGTCTCCCCTTTGCAGATCTGACTGCCTGCAGTCTTACCAAGAAGTTTTCTCTGGACACTTGCAATGTTCTCCTTCCCTCCCATCCAGAACAGCTCTCTATCCCCTAAGCTCAGGAAGAAGCTGCTGGCTGTCCATAGAGTGTTTGAAGACTTGAATTTTTGTTTCGGTTTCATAGTTAGAGATGTATATATGGTCTGATAGTTTTGAATAAATGTGTTATGATTATATCCTTAAATTTTGATGACATTTTTTATGGTATATATTTTATTTTGATGATTTGAAAACCTAAAAAATATATCAATTTACATAAACCAAAGAGAATGTGAGATCAGGGCCTGCTAGCCTAGAGGTTATGGAGTGCAGCTCATTCAATGTGCCGGTGCCTCACCATGTCCTTTCCTTACCGGGCTTCTCCCTTTCCTCTTTTGCCATGTTTTCTTTGTGACATTTGTGCTGCTATTTTAACTTGTCATTGTAACAGGGCCACTTATTGACATGTTTGGGGCACAATGGATGCAAAGTCCTGTACAGACAAAAGTTTTCTACCTAGATGTGTTCTGTGCTCACCAAAGGCCTGAGCAAAGAAACAAAGACAAGTGTGCCCAAATGGCCAAGCTTTGCTCCTTTGCAATCTCACACAGATCTGGCTCTCAGGTGTCTTCAGTCACAATTCCATAGGTAAGAGGAGGTTGTGTATTTAACTGGGAAATAGTGAACTGCTTTGGAAAAGCCATCTGTATATATATGTACCCAGGACAGCAGTCCAGCTGTGTTGTTTGCAAGTTGTTTGTAGAAGGATGAGTGGACTCTGAGGCCAATAACAAGTGACAAGGGTGCCTCAAATCTATTTACACTCCAGCCTGGGTACCATTCATCCCAGAGCCATGGCACAATGCTTTAGTGTATCCTACACACACTCTGCCTGCAAGAAAAGCTTGGCTTGGCTTATTAGAGTGAAAGAAATAGAATAGAATGGACAGTGAAACTCATCCCTTTGGAATGACTCTCCTGCTTTCCAGTGTCAACTCTGCCCCTCATGCTCCCAAGGCTTGTTACAAACAACTATCTAAAATTGCTTAAAAATTCCCCGGCAAGGTTCAGTAAAAACCAGATTGAATATTAAGCAGTAGCTGAACATGGCTGAGCCTTACACAGAGGTGAGGTTGGATCTGAGCTACCCTCTAAAAAAATCATTGGCAACATTCACACTATTGCTTACAGGTCGTTTAAGGTACAACAAGGAAAAAAATACCAATAGCAACAAACAAATTTCTGTCAATCAAACAAGAAACATTCTGAGAAGTGTTTGTGTGCATGTGTGTGTGTGTGTGTGTTTAGGTGCTCTTCACAAAAGTACAGAAAGGACAAGGCTAAAAAGGAATATAGCCTAAAAGCTTAACAGCACTCCAGCTTAACTGTGGTGGTTAGACTGGAGCCTCCAGGAGTGGGGCTGTTGGCCCAGGATCCATTGCTGAGCAGTGATCCTGCCAGTGCAGCAAACTTGAGAGCTCGCTGCCCCTGAGAGGCCCCACTCAGAGGGAGGTTGCTGCTGGCAGCCACTGTGCTCCAGGAGAGCTCCAAGGGCCTCCATTGGAGCGCTCTTTATGGGCCACAAGAGAGTGGGCCTCAGCCATAAAATGCTTCCTCGTGGCCGCACTGGGGGCCAGCAGCCTGTCTAGCAAAGTGGGAGGAGAAGGATGCCGTGCCATTCAGGCAAGAAAAGTGGTTTGCAAGGCTGTTCCCTGACACCCCAGGAGCTCGTTAGGCGGCACAGGTTCCTGGGAGCGCTCCGTGTCCCTGATAAGCTCAGCAGGAGCTGAGCCCAGGGGCTGTTCAGCAAGGCCCAGGCCTGACAAGCGTTTCCCAGATCACCCTGGGGCCGCACGAGGCCGGGCCCATTCACCACCACAATCTGAAGCACCAAGTTTTGATGGAGGGTAAAAAGCCAAGGCCCAGTGGAAGTGGGCCCTGTCCTCAGGCCTGTGGGAGAATCACAATGCAGATCCTTGTGCTGCTTATTCCATCTCTCCCCTCTTTACTAAGTTCTTGGTGGCAAGGTCACTTAGGTTAGACACACAGCTAATAAACAGTGCTCCTGCAGCTTTCTGCTCAAAAAATTAAACTGAGATTACACATCCCAGATCATGTTCTGTTCCGGTTTAACTGACTGATTTGAGGAATTTCTGGAGCAGCAAATTTGCTTCCTCAAATGTTTACTGTGTGTGACATGGAGCACAGAAGAAAGATTTAATGTCAAAGCCACTGCCCAGGCAGTGCTCTTTTGACAAGTTCTGCCCTGAGCTTTCCTTAGGAAGATCTGAAATGTTCAATGTCACCAGCACAAGCTCCTGCAATGGCTGCTGGCCAGCAGAGCAGGGCTGTCAGCTGTGAAACAAGTGTTGCCACAAGCAGCAACAAGCAACAAGCTCTCCCACGGCAGCAAATCATGAGCTGGGAAGGATCTGATCTAAAGGCCAAAGCTCCTTAGCTCCTTCCAAGAGGGCTGGAACACTTCCTCATTCCAATGAGCTGCGGTGCTGGACACCACAGCTCTGTGTGAGCACTGGACACAAGTTGCTCCCACTGAGTGCTGGGATGGTTCCTGCAGGAGCTCTGGGCTCCTGTGAGTGCCAGACACAATGAGGAGAGAAGGAGCCCAGGGCACTGACACACCTTTGCCTTGGGCATAGCCCGGCCTGGAACAAACACCCTGAAAGGTTTCCCCTTTGGCCCATGTCTTGAAAGGTCAGGTCAGCTGTTTGATGACTCAGGTTGGTTTGGTGTCAAGGAATTTCCCTCAGAAATACTGGGTTTGTCTCCCTCTGTGCCTTCCCCTCAGCAGCTTTGGGGATGCTCCTGTGTGAAGCCATCTGTCTCACACAGTTGGAGACAACTTAAATCCAACACTCTGTAATAAGTCGTCTCCTCTAATGTGTTCCAACAATCCACTTCCAGCAATAGGAAATTAATACTAATAGATGAAAGCGGAAGGAAACCAACAGCTTATTAACAAACAGAATGCCTACAAAGCAAGAACAAAGGCAGTGACTTCTAGATATCAAACTGCCAGACCTCACCGTCTTCCACTGGAACAAAGACCCAAAATGCCAGAGGAAAATCCCCCCAGGACTCGCGTTCCAAGATGGCGCCGGGTTCTCCCTCAGGAAGAACAGGAGCCATCACGGAGTAGTTCCGGCAGCAATGAATGTTCAGGGGCTTGTCCAGCACTGACTTTCTCCCAATGGCAGAGCTCTGGGGAGCAGCCACGGCAGGTGAAGCAGCTGGACTGGAGCCCCTCGGTTCTTTTCTCCCCGCTGTGGCTCAGCTCACACACTCTCGGGCTGGGAGCGGAGCCGCTTCGCTTCTGCCGGCACCGTGTCCCTGGGCTTGGACAAACAGATTTCAGCCAGGAGAGCCCTGCACACTGTTCCTCGTATCTCTCATAACAGCCTCAAACAACTACAAACACTCTGCCTACAGCAGCTTTCACAAAGAGCTGCAGAAATCCAGGATAGCCTAAAGTGAGCGGCAAAAGGCTTTTGCCTTGCTCTTGCCACCAGAATTCTTGATGATCTGATGCAATTTGATTCACATATAACATGGTTTCTGAGTTTTTCCATTGAAATATTTCATGATGAGTGACAAGCCTTGGGAGCAAGAGGTACAGGACCGATGTGCGAAACCATGAGCATATCCTCCAAAGTGACCAGTTTAATTGTCCATTTTATTACTCTTGTATTTATTGCACAACTCATAGGCAAATCCAAGCTTTGCTTGGAGGCAAAACAGGCATGGGATACACTAGAGTCCCTTGTAGGGTCACCAGGGCTGGCAGTGACAAAGCAGGCTGTCTGCTTCATTGTGAACCACTACAGAGCTACATCCCAACGTGTTTTTAGGAAGCACTGAATTATTAAGCCCCCTGTTTCTGCATGAGATACAAAAAAGGAGATCCCAAATGATTTTCATGCAAGCATGCAGTAAAGAACTGATCTTGCTCTCCTAATTGAAGCTTTGGCTTGGGCAATTGCACTCTTCCCATTCATCTTTTGACACAGACACTCCAGGTTTGCCCCCACACCCCTGCAAGGCTGGCAGTCACTGTTTCCCATTTACTGTTCTTCCCTAGAGCCAGTACAGTGGCTTCTTTGAAACTAAAAGCCCTGAGATCTGGTTGTCTTGAAGGAGCATGAAATGCTATTCAAGTGTTCACATTGGTAATACCCAGGTCTGCACTCCCCAGAGCTCTGAAGCAGCAGCAGGAGGACCATGCATCATTGCTGTTTGTGGATGTTCATGTTTCTGGTGGGCAAGAGCAATGGCTTTGAGGAGGGACAAGAATGCCCCTCTTCCAACAGTGGCTGAGAAAGGAGATGTGAAGTTTCACTGCCTTTTCTAGGATATTTTTGAAAGATCTAAGAGAATATTGCAGCATAGAGCTGGTCCCTAATTTTGTCTCCAGAGAAATCCCCAAAAGAGACATTCAATCTCCTGCTGATGGCAGCCCCATAAGCTCATGGACCAGTTTTCCCTGAAACATGCCACCCTGTCTGGACTTTACTAGGCCAGGACTAAACCCATAGCTAAGCAAACACGTGCAGCAACATGACACAGAGTTTTTCCATCAGAAAACCCAATTAACACATTCACATGCAGTTTATTCTGTAACATCAGAAGCTGGCAGCCATGAGGATTTTGCTGGCAAAAGGTTGCAGTATGCACTGGGACCAGAAGTGGTTTTCTTTAAGGCAAAGCAAATTGAAATGTGAAGTTTAAAAGCTTCAAACGACTGTGAAAGAAAACTGCAAAATAATTTCTGGATAAGTGTTCTGGTTTAAAAGCAAAACCAGTGAGAGACTCTAAGTCAGAAATACAATTTATTAGGAAAAGGGGAAAAAAAAAAAAAAACCACAAAAATACCCCATCCAAAATACATGCAATAATGTAAAAGAAAAACCACTGACAGAGTCAGAATACAAGCTCTGACACCCTCTTGGTCAGGGTACTGGTAGCAGTCCAGTTGGATTAGTGGCTGCACTCCTCCTGGAGTGGCACATGTGATCCTGTAGAAGGGTATAGTCTTCCTCTGAAGTTCCAGTGGAAAAGGCGGCCATTCCTCTGGGAATCCAGTGGAAAGGCTGCTTGTTCTGTCCCAAACTCCAGATTATTTGCAGGTGGGGATGCTTGGTTCCTCCCCTCTGGGCACAGCATCTCACAATGGGCTCTTATCATTCCATGAGTCATGGGGTGGGTCCATGAGACAGAAAGGGCTCCCAGAGGGAATTATCTCTGAGTCATGGGGAAAGGCATTGATGGGCCCATTAACAGGAGATAAGGAAAAGAACAATGCCCCTCCTGGTTTCAACAGCTCTTGAAGATGGAAATAGAATACATCCTTATATTGTAACCAAGGATAATAGGGAGCATTGTCAATGATCATGCAGCCAACCAAGAGCTGGAGCTGAATCCAGAATTGCTTGTTCCAGCTACACAGGAATTCATTACCCTGGCAAGCACAGCTCCATGGGAACAAAGATCTCTCATCTCTGGGCTGAATTGTAGCATTGTGTGTCCTGGATGAGTTTTCTTGTAAAGTTGTTAATTTTTTTATAAGTAGGTGTCATGGTTTGAGCCTGGCACAGAGCCAGTGCCCCTATGAAAATTCCCTCACCCTGGTGTCTGCTGTGAGATGTGACCAGGAATAAACAAAACAGGCTCCAGCTTAAACATAAAGAACACTTTATTACCTAAACTACAGGAAAATAGGGAAAAACTATAAGGAAAAGAAAAAAAAATTGAAAACCTTACAAAAAAACCACTTTCCTCCTCCCCACTACCTGAATTTCCCAATCCGATACATTCTCCCAAATCACCAACTGCCCAGCCTGGCACCACACTTTAGTATACTCAAACTTCAGTTCATGAAGAGGAGAGGAGTCCTTCTTGTTCCATAGGCTTCCCCTGGAAACACACTGAAACCTCGTGTGCTTCCCTGTCACTTCGGCACCGCCCGGAAAAAAGTCCTTTTGCCGCTTGTGACATCTTCCTTCCATGCCCAGTGCTCTCACCACCGTGCATGGATCAGAGCTGCTTTTAGGGTTGTCTTTTAAGGATGCCTTGTCTCACTCCAAAAAGGCACAGTCTCTGCTTTGGGACATCTGTCCCCCCCATATTTTTCCAACCCCCTGGGGCCGCGGGGTCCTCACGATGAACCCTCCTGGTTCTGAGGCACTGCCTCCCCCTAAGTGCAGTCTCTGTGTCACAGGAACAAACTGAGTCCATGGCCACAAGAAAAGTCCAGCCACAAGGCCACTCCAAGCATCTCTCTCTTCACTCAGCCAGTCTTCTCTACGTCCTTCAGGCCAGGTCCTTGTCTCATCTCATCTCCTATCTCCCTTCTTATTCAGCTTCGAGGAGGATTAGCATTTTTGCAAGGCCCCAATCATGAAAGAAAGGGGTTAAAACTTTCAGTCTCTGTCTGTCCTGGAGCTGCGGCACTCCCACACACGCTGCCGCTCCGGCCGGGCACTCTTCCCCCCCCCTCCTTCTCCTCCTGGGCCGGCTGCTATCACATTCGGTGTCGCCCGCTCTCCTCTCTCCTTCCTGGGGGGGGGATGGCTGCCCGAGGGCTGACTCCCTGGGCTCTTCCACCCTTCCATCCTCGAGGGCCTTCTCACCCCCCATCTCTGTCCAGGCCCCAGGCCTACCGCATGGCAGCCCCTCCCCCGCCCAGCAGCAGCGGCTGGACAGGGGAGGGTGATCTGACCTCTTCGCCTCGACGTCCCAAGAGGACCTCCCAGGGCCAGAGCCCTGCTTTTTAACCCCTGTGTATTCTCGGAGGTGTGTCCAAACCCCACTGGCTACACCAGGTGCCAGTCTCAAACTCAGAACATTCATTGGTTTGACCACAGCTTCCCAGAATTCCCACTTCTTCCTGGTCAAACCACCACAGTAGGGTTTTGGTTTGACCCTCGGTTCCCCCCATGTTCTCCCTCCTAATGGTTTGTTCCTCCTGCCAGTTACCTGTCTATCAATGTAACCAACCCCCTTTCATTTCAAGAAATTTCTATGTCAATCTTCCCTTACTTAACATATGATTTGTCCCCTGAGCCTTGTCCCTCCCCTACGCCATTCCTATTGGTTCAGGTGTGTCCCTCGCTCCTCCCCTGAGCTTCGTTCATTGGTCCCTCGTGGCTCCTCGTGTCACGCCTGTAATAAGTAACAATATATTTGTTCATTAATAGCTAGATGATAATTTAAATTGAAAACAATAGCTAAATAGCTTTTGTAGAATATCTATAGGGCTGTATGGGAAACGTTTAAGTAGTGCTTGGGCCACAAATCCCCCCTTGGTAACCAGATACAGCTACATCTAGTAATAATTACTAACCTTGTAACCTTTTGTTTGCTCTGCAAAAATTCCAACCTATAGATGTAGGAGACTTTCTGAAACACATATGGTAACAATTATTAACCTTGCAAGAACGTTGAGCTTAAAAGATTAGACTTATAGGTATGCCTTATAAGGAAAGTGGCCAAAGAGGAAGACTTGGGGCCTTCATCCCACGACCACTAGAAGGCAGAAAAAAGACCCCTAGCAACAGGAGGAGCACGCGCAGAAAACAGACCACGTCACCCAGGAATTCGGAGAAAAAGGACAATAAAAAGCGAACTTAAAAGGGGGAGACGCGTGCCTAAGAGAGCGAAGTCTCCTGGCCGCCCAGCACTGAATCTTGCTTATTCTTGCTTGCATAATAATAAAGATTATTGCACAATTCTTAAATTCGGTCGGTTCGTTTATCACAATTTGGTGCCGTGACTCAAATCCTGAGACAGGGTTGGTTTGAGAATTCGGGGGGGGGGTGCCCCCACCCCTTTGGTGGCCCTCATCTTCTCAACCGACCCCCCCTCTGGACTGACGAACCTAAATTCGAGAATAAGCAAGGAAACACCAGTGACCCTGTAAGCTTTGTGCACGAAGATCCGAGCGAAGACGCAGGACGCGTGAGAATACGGGTGAACCGCTTGGTTGGGTTGGAATCCCAGGGCAAAGTGAATGAGACGTCCAACTGAGGACGAAGCAAGAGGGACCCTCCAGTAGTGCGGTTCTCGTAACCCGCGAGGGAGCGAGCCACGACCGAGGGGGGTGTGTGTGTGTGTGCGTGGAGGTGCCTTGGAAGATGGGGCAGAAGGAGAGCAAGCCTTCTGACCCCCTGGGGGAGGGCCCCCGGTTACCCCCAATACCTAAGGATAGTCCGTTAGGATTAATGATTAACTATTGGGATGATTTTCCCTCCAGAAAAGGGAAGGATAAAGCAAAAATGATAAATTATTGCATGGTAGTATGGGGGGTAAGAAACTGGATTCAGGAAATACATACTGGCCCGTTTTCGGATCCTCTGAGGACTGGGTCTGTCAAGCCTTGAATATCTATGTGAATTCCAAAGAGCCAGAAAACCTGGAGGAGAGTGCTTATGCTAAATTGTGGTTGGTAGGAAGTAATGAGCAAATAACTAGATTGCTCCCCCTTAAGGGAAGCCAAGGGGAAGAAGATAGAAAGAAAAAGTCCCGAGTGGAGGAAGAGATTTCTATTTATCCTCCCCCATATGTACCACCACCAGCCCCAGCCCCTCCTGTATCCCTTCCAAACATTCCTCCAGCATCAGCCCCTGACAAACAGCAGGTCACAGACTCCTCGGATTACAGGAGACATACTCGGAGCCAAATGAAAACAGTAATTGAGGAAGGAGAGAACAGTGGATTGTTCCCTCTTAGGGAAATAGCATTAGGAGGACCTCAGGCTGGGATGGGGTTTGTCACTGTCCCCTTAAACTCAGGAGATGTCCGTGAGTTTAAGAAAGAGATGGGAAAATTATTAGAAGACCCTACAGGAGTAGCAGAAAGGGTGGATCAGTTCCTGGGACCAAATAAATATACCTGGGTAGAGATACAGTCCATTCTAGGCATACTATTTACAACAGAGGAGAGAGGGATGATTAGAAGGGCAGGAATGAGAATTTGGGATGCCCAGCATGTTCAGGGTCCTGTGGCTGATGTCAAATGGCCCTTGCAAAATCCCAATTGGAATAATCAGGACCCCAACCATCGTGGTCATATGCAGGACTTAAGAACTATTATAATCCAGGGCATACGAGAGGCTGTGCCCCGGGGACAAAATATAAGCAAGGCATTCAGAGAGTGCCAAGGAAAGGATGAGACCCCCACTGAATGGTTGGAAAGATTAAGGAAGAGTTTTCAGTTATACTCAGGGGTGGATCCAGAGACGCCTATGGGGCAAGCACTCCTGAAAACACAGTTTGTAGCTAAATCGTGGGAAGACGTTCGAAAGAAATTAGAAAAGTTAGATGATTGGCAGGACAGAGGACTTGATGAATTGCTTAGGGAGGCTCGAAAAGTATATGTTAGACGGGAGGAAGAAGCACATAAAAGGCAAGTTCGGATGATGGTGGCAGCAGTAAGGGAGGGGCAGCGAAACAACCCTCCGCCACGGGAAAGAAATGACATGAGGAGGGGTTCCCGGGATTTAGGAGGGCCCCCAGTGGGGGGGGAGAGAAGGAACGGGGTGCTACTACTGTGGTGGGAAAGGACACATGAAGAGGGAATGTCGAAAGAGGCTTAGGGATGAGAAAATGTTCAAAGAGGATTAGGGGGGGGTCAAGGGCTCTATTTATTGGGGACTCAAATGTCATCAGAGCCCTTGGTAAAACTTAAAGTGGGTCCCCAGCAAACCCCCATAACCTTCCTTGTAGACACGGGGGCCGAGAGATCAACAGTTCAGTCTTTGCCCCCGGGATGTAAGATTTAGCCTTTAACAGTACAGGTTATTGGGGCAAAAGGGGAACCCTTCAAGGTTCCTGCAATTAAAGATGTCTTAATAGAATCAGAGAAAAAAATAGGGATAGGATCCTTGCTACTAGTTCCTGAAGCCGATTACAATTTATTAGGTAGGGATTTAATGGTGGAATTAGGAATAAATAGAAATATTGAAGAAAAACAGTTGAAAGTCTGACTGTGCCCCCTACGGGCCACTGACGAGGAGAAGATAAACCCGGAGGTTTGGTATACCCCTGACACAGCAGGGAGACTGAATATAGAGCCTTTCACAGTTATTATCCAAAACCCGGAAATCCCAGTGAGGATAAAACAATATCCCATGTCAGACGATGGGCAAAGGGGACTAAAACCAGAAATAGAACGGTTAATACAACAAGGGCTCTTGGAACCTTGTATGTCTCCCTTCAACACCCCATCTTACCTGTAAAAGAACCAGATGGGAAATACCGACTAATACATGATTTAAGGGAAATAAATAAGAGAACTATTGCCCGGTTCCCTGTAGTAGCTAATCCCCATACATTGCTCAGTCAATTGAAACCTGATGACCAATGGTATAGTGTTATAGATTTAAAAGACGCCTTTTGGGCATGCCCCTTGAAGCAAGAATGTAGGGACTATTTTGCATTTGAATGGGAAGATCCCGATACCCACCAAAAGCAACAACTAAGGTGGACCGTGCTCCCACAGGGATATACCGAGTCCCCGAATTTATTTAGGCATGCATTAGAACAGATAATGAAAACCTATACCCCAAACCCAGGAATAACCCTTGTTCAATATGTAGATGATCTGTTAATAGCTGGAAAGAGTGAGGAAGCAGTTAGGGAAGAAAGCATTAAGCTTTTAAACTTTTTGAGCATTCAGGGGCTGAAGGTGTCCAAAAATAAACTGCAATTCGTAGAAGAAGAAGTGAAGTACCTGGGACACCGACTCAGTAAAGGAACTAAAACAGTAGATCCAGAGAGGGTTAAGGGAATCCTCTCCCTTCCCCCCCCAAGAAATAAGAGACAAATTAGACAGCTATTGGGTCTCATAGGATACTGCAGACAATGGATTGAAAACTTTAGTGGCAAAATAAAATTCTTGTATGAAAAACTAACTACTGAAGGTTTGATTAAATGGACTGAAAAGGATGATGAATCATTAGAACAACTAAAAGAGGAATTGACTAATGCCCCGGTGCTAAGCCTCCCCGATGTTAGGAGACCTTTTTATTTGTTCGTTAATACTGAGGCAGGAGTAGCATTTGGGGTACTGGCTCAGGACTGGGCCAGCAGTCGAAAACCAGTGGCATACATTTCTAAATTACTGGATCCAGTAAGTAGGGGATGGCCAACATGCTTGCAGATTATAGTAGCCACAGCCCTTTTAGTGGAGGAAGCTCTCAAAATTACCTATGGAGGAGAACTGAAAGTTTTTACTCCCCATAATATACGGGCAGTATTGCAACAAAAGGCAGAAAATGGATAACAGACTCCAGACTTTTGAAATACGAGGGCATTTTACTGTCATCCCCTCGGTTGATACTTGAAACCACCTCTCTGCAAAACCCTGCTGAATTCCTGTTTGGGGATCCACAGGAGAATTTAACTCATGATTGCTTACATAGCATAGAGAAACAAACAAAAATTAGACCGGATCTCGAAGAGGAAGAACTGGAAGAAGGAGAAAAGTTATTTGTGGATGGTTCCTCTAGGGTTGTTGAGGGAAAGCGAATCTCGGGATATGCCATTGTGGGAGGTGAAAATTTAGAAATAATAGAATCCGGCCCTCTGAGTCTTAGTTGGTCAGCCCAGGCCTGTGAGCTTTATGCGGTATTGCGGGCTCTGAAATTCTTGGAAGCTAAGGATGGGACCATCTATACGGATTCAAAGTATGCCTTTGGAGTGATACATACTTTTGGAAAAATTTGGGAAGAAAGAGGGTTAATAAATTCCCAAAGAAAAGAATTAATACATCGGGAACTAATCACTCAGATATTACAAGCGTTAAGAGGCCCAAAGAGAATAGCAATAGTACATGTTAAAGGACATTAAAAGGGTCCCTCCCATCTGATCAGAGGAAACAATATAGCAGATAGAGAAGCAAAGAAAGCTGCCCTCAGAAAATTCCAGGAGCAGGGAACAAGGAGAATGCGAGATGGCGAAAGAGTTTGTGTCCTGAACTTCACAGCCCAGGAAAAGGAAAAATTAGACAGAATGGGAATAACAGAGAATGAGGGTATTCGAAAATTACCAGATGATAGGGAAGTGCTGCCAAAATCTGTAGCTCAGAGGATAGTGCAGCAGTTACATGAAAAGACTCACTGGGGAACCTAAGCCTTAGTAGATCAGTTTACTATTAAGTATATGTGTATAGGAATTTATGATATAGCAAAACAAGTAGTTAGGGGATGTATAACATGCCAGAGGGTTAATAGGCATCAAGCTCGAGAAAGGATTCCAGGAGGAAGGGAATTAGCACACCGACCTTTTTCACATGTACAAGTAGATTTCACCAAGCTACCAAAAGTAGGGAGGTACAAGTACTTATTGGTACTAGTAGATCATCTAACCCACTTCGTAGAAGCATATCCTACATCATGGGCTACTGCAAACGTAGTGATTAAAACCTTACTGGAAGAAATAATCCCTAGGTATGGATTAGTAGAAATATTAGACTCTGATAGAGGCCCCCATTTCGCAAATAAAGTACTAAAAGAGGTAACCACGGCCTTAGGTACTAAATGGAAATATCACACTCCTTGGCACCCTCAAAGCTCAGGGAGGGTAGAAAGGGCAAATGGAGAAATCAAGAAGCAACTCACTAAACTTATGGTGGAAACTAAAATGTCATGGGTCAGATGTTTACCCCTGGCACTGCTAAACATTAGAACCCAACCTAGGACGGATGTGGGAATTTCTCCCTTTGAAATGCTCTATGGAATGCCTTACGACTTAGAGCTACCAGGGAACCATCCCTGTATCCAAGATAGTCAAATTCAGAGTTACATACAACAGCTAATGAAACGAAGGGAGGAACTAAAACGAAAAGGGCTATTGGTACAAAGACCCCCTTTGGACATAGCAATGCATAAGCTTAAACCTGGAGATAGAGTCCTAATTAAAACTTGGAAAGAGACCTCCCTAACACCCCAATGGGAAGGTCCCTATGTTGTTCTGTTTACCACAGAGACAGCCGTCCGAACTGCTGAAAAAGGCTGGACACATGCCAGTCGAGTGAAAGGACCCATCACTGCAGACACCCCTTGGGAGGTGACCAGTCGCCCTGGAGATCTACGATTGACTCTTCGGAAAACATAAGAATGCATAGCAACTGGTAATATGAATGACTGAGAGGGAGAAACACCGACTGCAGCTACTGGTCAGAGACAATATTCAAAGGGTGGGAAAGGAACTGAAGTGTCCTCTTATTTGGCACACATGGGATGATCTGATATCAGTGGCTGAGGTCCTCTCTGAGATAAGGCGGCCACTGTCTAACAGACCTGGGTGCATTAAATGTGGTGATCCCATCTGTAGGGCATGGATAAAAATATTTTGCGGGGGATGTAGGCTCAAATGGTGGGTTTTCCAATCACAGTTAGGTGGGGGTATCTGGTATCATACTTGTGATTGGGGTTGGAGGAGGGAAAACCCTTACACGGCTCTAAGCAAATTTGCAACAGCCCCAGGACAAAGAGAAATCCCTTATAGGGAGGCAATAACATTAATTGAAAATATAGAGCAGAGGAGACATTGGGCCCTGGCCTGGGCAATACATCACCAATCATATAGGATCATCTGCCAAAATCAGAGTGTGATATTAGACCAGGTGTGTGTAGGGAAAAAGATTCATGTCCCCATAGAGTGGCAAGTTGAGCCCCGAAATTGGGATAGTACCGTACGCTGCTACTTCCGAATATATAAGAAATGAGCCCGTAAGGCTCGGAGGAAAAACCCAGACAGTGAGACTCAGGCCCTATAAAGCTCGCTAGGAACGACAGAGAATCTGCCATAAGATAAGAGAGATCCTTTGCCTGGAGGCCTGGCAGCCTGCCCTTAGGAGTAGGGGCAGGAACGAAAGAAATAGCCCAAATAATGCACCCCCTGAAGACTACCCCTGCTGCCAAGAAGATAATGATCCCTGCAGACCGATACACCCGGGCTGGCAGGCGAGGCAGAGAGGTAAGGAGGAGTGAGGAAGAGCAACGGGCCTCAGGAACAGGAACGGAGCACAGGAATGCTCCAGGTAAAAGAGATATGGTTATAAGAGGTGAACAAAATTTGTTGCTAGGACCCTGCCCTGCTTGGCGAGCTATTTTTATCATTATAATCCTGAGCTTCCCGACTGCCTGGGGAAACCCCCATCAGCCTTACAAAGGGAACAAGATCCTAGTCAAACGGACCCTGATCACTGACTGGTCTCAGGCCTTTTTGCAATTTACCGGATCTATGGGAAATACCACAGGTTTGAGTTTACAAACTTTAGTTCTGCATGACGGTCTGCCGTATGCTAAACACGAATGGAAGAGGCAGAAAACTTGGGAGCTTCAAGGAGTAGTGGGAGAACAAATTAATATTGGATGTCGAGTGGTTAATGGATCAGACTATACTAACACAATCTCAATCAGTGTTTCCATGGGTCAGGAGGATAAACAAATAAATTTTGAATACCCAGCACGAGACTGCTGGCAAAACTTCACATTAACTCACACGGCAGAGGTAGTCTGTCTCTGGACAAAAGATACACAAGGCCTTTCCTTTAAATTCACAATAAATATTAAAACACAATCTACCACTACTAAACCACACATTATCACCATTTCACCTACACCACCGGTCACACTCACACCAAAAATTTTCAAAATAGGACCTTATATAATCAAAAAAATTGGTCAACAACAAATATTATTTAATCCAGCATGGTCTCTAAAACAGGTCGAACTGCTAATGCAGACTAATGTTTCAGAAATCCAGCCAGCTTGTTCTCTGTTTTTGCAAACATCCTTTGAAGGCTGGACTACTTGGCTCAGGAAACGCAGCTCTTTTAAAACAAGGAAACTTAGAGATGTGACTGGTGTTCTAGGCACAGGACTGGGAATTCTGAATAGCATCGATTCGGAGGTACTAATGAACAAACTGGCTGCTACGGCCAGAGATCTGTCCAAATTACAGCAACCACTGAGGTCATCTCTACTGGCTTTGGGGAGACACCAGTGGACGTTGTCAAACATTTTGCCAAATTGGGAAAGAGTAAATGTGAACGATCACAAATTGGTAATTGATGCACTTGGTGCCACACAAAATAATGTCTCCTTAGCCCTCAGCTGTATCCGGGCACAATTATGGATGCAGTCAGTCTCTGCTGCAATTATAAGAGAGGGCGAGGAAGGCACTTTCCCCACAGAAATTCGGAAAATAATTTGGGATAATGCCACTGAGTTTGAAAGGGAATTCCAATCCTCGTGGAAACTGGTGAATTTTACCTATAACCCTATTTCTAATACAGTCACTGCCTTTGTCTTGACCATACAAAATGCCTCTGTACATCTAGTTTTTCCTGTCATTGCATTAGGAATAAACCATGACGGAGCTGTCCTCTATCCTACAGAACATAGAGGATGGGTCCGTCAGCTTGGTGACAAATGGCAAACTGTTGACTTGGAATCTTGTATTGTACGAGAACAGTTGGGATTCATCTGCGAGGGCGCTGTAATTATAGCTCAAGATATCTGTTTGGACACAGAGCAAAACATTTGCCATTTTGAGATTCGCCCTAATGAAGTTTCTAAAACAGTTCTTATATACATAGGCAATGGGTGCACGTGTTTCAGAACTCTCTGTGATTTTGTGCTAGTAGATGATGTTATGGTGGATACAAAGAATCACTCAAACTTCTGTGCTTGTAACTTCACCAAGATTACAGGGTGTGACACCACTTATGAAGCTACAGTTACCTCTCACCAACTATTACAATCCAACTACACGCTGATTCACAAGTTAATGCCCACCCCGATTGGGATGAACTTCACCCTAGTGAGACAACTATTGTTTCACCAGGATCTGATAAAAATTCTTGAGAAAATCAGGAAAAGCGGACAGAAGACCCTAGTAACTGTTCAACATGATGTAGAGAAAATACACCAGGTAGTAGAAAGAGTGAAGCAAGATAGCAATTATAGGTGGTGGGACACCCTGTTCGAATGGTCACCTACTGCCACAGGTGTCTTAAACAGTATGTGCCATCCCACTGTCGTTCTTTTAATTCTGATTGTACTAGGATTTATTTTCTCAGCAGTTCAATTTGTTGTGAATTGGAATATGATGAAAAGACTAAAGAAATTAGCAGGTATAATTAATGCACAGAGCTTAACTGATGAAATAGATCAGTTAGCGCTTGCTAGGAAGGAGCTAAAAAGGTTTAATGAACAAAATTGGTAAAAAGAGAAATGGGGGATTGTAATAAGTAACAATATATTTGTTCATTAATAGCTAGATGATGATTTAAATTAAAAAAACAATAGCTAAAATAGCTTTTGTAGAATATCTATAGGGCTGTATGGGAAACTTATAAGTAGTGTTAAAGTTACAACCCCCCCCCCCCTTGGTAATTGGATACAGCCACATCTGGAAATAATTTCTAACCTTGTAGAATTGCTTGCTCTGCAAAAATTCTACCCTATAGATGTAGGAGACTTTCTGAAACACATATGGTAACAATTATTAACCTTGCAAGAATGTTGAGCTTAAAAGACTAGACTTATAGGTATGCCTTATAAGGAAAGCGGCCAAAGAGAAAGACTTGGGGTCTTCATCCCACGAACACCAGAAGGCAGAAAAAAGACCCCTAGCAACAGGAGGAGCACGCACAGAAAACAGACCACGTCATCCAAGAATCTGAAAAAAGGACAATAAAAAGCGAACTCAAAATGGGGGAGGTGCGGGCCTAAGGGAGCGAAGTCTCCTGGCAGCCCAGCGCTGAATCTTGCTTATTCTTGCTTGCATAATAAAGATTATGGTACAATTCTTAAATTCAGTCGATTCGTCTATCACAGCTGACAGAGTCAGAATACAAGCTCTGACACCCTCTTGGTCAGGGTACTGGTAGCAGTCCAGTTGGATTAGTGGCTGCACTCCTCCTGGAGTGGCACATGTGATCCTGTAGAAGGGTATAGTCTTCCTCTGAAGTTCCAGTGGAAAAGGCGGCCATTCCTCTGGGAATCCAGTGGAAAGGCTGCTTGTTCTGTCCCAAACTCCAGATTACATGCAGGTGGGGATGCTTGGTTCCTCCCCTCTGGGCACAGCATCTCACAATGGGCTCTTATCATTCCATGAGTCATGGGGTGGGTCCATGAGACAGAAAGGGCTCCCAGAGGGAATTACCTCTGAGTCATGGGGAAAGGCATTGATGGGCCCATTAACAGGAGATAAGGAAAAGAACAATGCCCCTCCTGGTTTCAACAGCTCTTGAAGATGGAAATAGAATACATCCTTATATTGTAACCAAGGACAATAAGGAGCATTGTCAATGATCATGCAGCCAACCAAGAGCTGGAGCTGAATCCAGAATTGCTTGCTCCAGCTATGTAGGAAATCATTACCCTGGCAAGCACAGCTCCATGGGAACAAAGATCTCTCATCTCTGGGCTGAATTGTAGCATTGTGTGTCCTGGATGAGTTTTCTTGTAAAGTTGTTAATTTTTTTATAAGTAGGGTTTTGGTTTGGCCCTCGGTTCCCCCCATGTTCTCCCTCCTAATGGTTTGTTCCTCCTGCCAGTTACCTATCAATGTAACCAACCCCCTTTCATTTCAAGAAATTTCTATGTCAGTCTTCCCTTACTTAACATATGATTTGTTCCCTGAGCCTTGTCCCTCCCCTGGGCCATTCCTATTGGTTCAGGTGTGTCCCTCGCTCCTCCCCTGAGCTTTGTTCATTGGTCCCTTGGGGCTCCTCATGTCACGCCCTTCCCCTTTATAAGTGCCTCCCCACCGGTTTTTCCCTGACACCGTTACTGGCCCCGCCTGGGTCCATAAAGTGGTCTCTGGCATCCATTCTTGTGTCCACTCCCTCCTTCCTTCGCCTCAGTACTTTGCAGTCCTGCTCACGCCTGCGTCACCACGCTGCAGACGGAGCCACTACTCAGGGGTTCTGGCAGAGATCCTGGGAGAGGTGAGATTCGTGGTCTGCGCCGGTCACTCTGGGAGCAGCTAGCTGGCACCCGTCAGCTCCAGTGGCTGCGGGACAAGACTGCAGTGAATGGCGCCCAGACTGCAGTTTAGATTTGAGGGACTCTTGTCACTTGTCATTGGCCTCACAGTCCACTCATCCTTCTGCAAATAACTTGCAAACAACACAGCTGGACTGCTGTCCTGGGTAAATATACATACAGATGACTTTTCCAAAGCAGTACATCATTTCCCAGGGAAAGACACAACTTCGTCTTGCCTATGAAACTGTGATTGAAAACACCTGAGAGCCAGATCTGTGTGAGATTGCAAAGGAGCAAAGCTTTGCTATTTGGGCACAATTCTCTTGGTTTCTTTGCTCAGGCCTTTGGTGAGCACAGAACACATCTAGGTAGAAACTGTTGACTAGACAGGATCCTTTGTATCCATTGTCCCCCAAACATGTCAATGTGTGACAAGTTACAAAGACAAGTTGAAACAGTAGCACAAATGGCGCAAAGAAAACATGGCAAAAGAGGAAGAGGAGAGGCCCAATGACAAAAGGATGTAGTGAGACACTGGCACATCAAGTGAGCTGCACTCCCACAACCTCTAGGCCAGCAGGTCCTGGTGTCACAACCTCTTTTTTGGTTTCTTTAGTTTTTAAAATTTTTTTTATTTTTTGTAAATCAGCAAAACTAAATATATGCAGTTAAAATGATGTCATCAAAACTTAAAGATACAATCAAAAAACATTTATTTAAAACTACATTGAAATATCATATGTACATAAATAACATTTATAAAAGTACAAAAATAATTGCATCTAAATAATATATGTACAGTTGTAATTACGAAGCTTAAAACATAAATCCTGTTAGTGAAAAACTCTTCAGTCAGTCGGTGGCCTCTTCCTGATCTTCAAGGAAAGAGTTCTTCTGGACTGGAGGCAAGAGCTTGGTTGATAACAGGAACATCGGAAGGTACCAGACAAAACCACTTGGCAAGACTGTATCCACTCAGGCCGGCAAAGTGGAGGCACAGAATGGATCAGAGCCTGCAACGCAAACCTAAAGCATCTGCAGCTCCATATTTCAGGGGACAGACTTCCTGGAAACAAGAATTCTTAACTGCTGCACAGGGAAACATGTTCCTGCTGACAGACTTTTGAATCAGGCCAGGAGAAAACTCTGACCCATTCCCCAGAGGAATTCTACAGCCTGGCCTCTGGGCTGCCCTGGGACAGCAGGGAGCCCAGAGCTCTGTGCTCTCCAGCAATGGCTCAGCTGCACATGCACCCTGCTGCTCCTCTCCCTGCCCCACAGCTCAGCAGCCCTACAGCTCCAGGGGCACTGGCAGCAGCACAGCTCCTTGCAGGGGCACATGCAGGGCACAGCTGTTCCCTGCCAATGGGCACAGCCTCTCTGCGCTGCCACAGGACCCTCCCACCAGACAGTGGCCCAGCTCCCTGCTTACCTTTTTCTGAGGCTGATCCATGCTTGGTCTTCACCTTGCCCTCAGTCTGGAGCTCCGTCAGGCCCCCCATGCCATGACTAGGAAGGGCGATGGAGACAATGGGGGCAGATGCACACCCTTCCTTAGCATTTTGTCATTTTTGGCACTGCTGAAAAGTCCCATCCGGAGGTGTCCAACTCAGCACTTGGTCAGCTTTCTGGAGAACATGAAACCTTCACCTCCAGCCCAAAAGGCTGGAGAGGTTTTCCTGCACGTGTGGAGGCTTGCTCTCAGCACACGTAATCAGCTGGGTGCCCATCACCTCGCAGAGGGCACAGGCCAGCTTGGTGACCACAGCGCAGACGTTGGCGCTTCGCACCGGCAGCGCCTTGTTCTCCAGGCAGGACCAGAGCACGGGCAGGGCGTAGCGCTGCACCACTTCAGGGCTCTTGGCATGAACCCATTCCACAAGCACTGCCGGGACAGACACACAGCTCCTTACCCACCAGCCTCAATGCAAACAAGGATCTACCTCTGCTTTTGCTTCTTGGGAGCCTCTCTGGCCAAGATCAGTGAAATAGCACACAGAGCCCCACGACCCAGAAACGGGCAATGCAGCTGATCATCCTTGAAACAGAACCCCCAGCCCCTCAGGACTAATTTCTCCAACCAGAGCCTTGTAGCTGTGGCAGAGTCTTTGTACCATTACTAAATTATTTCACAATTTATGTCTGCATGAACAATGAATGAAACATCAAACTGCCTTCTATTTCCACAAACAAGTTGTCTAACCCACACGGAAGCTTTGGAAATGCACCCCAGAGAGGCAATTGAGAGATTTCTAATAAAAGGGATGATTCCTTTGTGTAACTTTGACGTCAAGGGCCAAAAGTCTCATCTGGCTCTTCCTTTTGCTCCGTAGCACACAGCGAAGGGCAGTATTAGAACACACTTCGAAACTCCAGCCCACCAGAGATGGGTGCTGCTTGACAGCTGGATGAGAAACATCAGTGCCTAGCTGGTGTCTTTGGCAGAATGCTTTTGTGCCTTCCAACCAAGAGCCCTTTCAGTCCTCAGGGTGTCTTAGAGAATTACCCAGACCCCATTGCCCTGGCATTTGGGCACCTCCACACTTTAATGCCATTTCCCCTCTCAATGCTAATGGCATTTTTTCTTACAATGTGCACTGAAATAGGGGCATAGAGAGAGAAAAAGGCTACACAGGGGACTGAAATTTAGCCAGAACACACAAGTGTTGTCTCTCATTGTTTCTGGAATCTGCTCTCTGCTCATTTTCTGAACTGAATTATATCAAACACAGACAAAAATTTACTACCAACAGGCTCCTTGCATGGCAGATTTGGCTGAGAGATCAAAACCTGAAATGCTTGTGAGACCAGTCTTATTTTCTGATCAGGCAAAATGTTATGTAGTAGCTATTTATTATTCTGTGGTGGAAGAGACTTCATGTTCTCTATGCTGTTAATCCACCAGCAGTCATCAACATTGAAAGAGCTCCTGAAAGTACCCCAAACCAATTCTGCTAAGCAGGAAAAGGGTTATGGTACCCATTTAAAAATGAGACTTCATTTGAGTTTAAATGCAATTAAAGACATTGGTCACTGTGGAAGTTGAGAAGAGCCCCAGTGAGAGCTGAGCCCCGAGGCCGAGCGCTGCCCCCATCTCAGATGCTGCACAGCTCTGCAGCAGCCAGGGAAAGCCTGCCAAATCCACCTGCCTTGGCCATTGCCAGGAGGGACAAGCTCAGCACCTCCTGATGTGGAGGAGCTACTCTGCTCTCTGCTCACAGGCATTGCCTGTCAGTACTCCCTCAGAGACCTCTTGGCTTACAAAGGGAGGCCATACCTGTGATGCACTCTGTGACTTCCAGCAGAGCTTCACCACTCAGTTTGCTCCATTGGTGGCTGAGCTCTTTCATCAGTGACACTTCATCTACAAGTGAAACACACGTTTCTGCTCACTCTTCTGAGGGCACAGGAGAAAGGACAGTGGGGAAGGAAAGGGCAGGGGCAACCCCATTTGATACAATAAAGTCAATTTCTGCTCATTTTTGAATCCTTTTCTTCTTTCCTTCCAGCCTACTTGGCAGGGTTTAAAATTCCAAAAGAAAAGCTCTCCTTTCACATGTGTAA
Source organism: Zonotrichia albicollis (assembly GCF_047830755.1). Classification (NCBI taxonomy): domain Eukaryota; kingdom Metazoa; phylum Chordata; class Aves; order Passeriformes; family Passerellidae; genus Zonotrichia; species Zonotrichia albicollis. The sequence goes on along the minus strand of NW_027428334.1, from coordinate 123,689 downwards.
ATCCAAAGTTGTCTGCTGGACCAGGAGCTATGCTAAAACATTTCACACCAGGGACCTCAAGAGTTCAGTCACATGGAAGCAGTGGAAAGGTTTTGCATCCCAGAGCAAAAAGGAAGAAGCCCATACTTGGGACACAGAAAGGCACTGAGTCAGGCAGTTTGTGACTTCACAGAGCAGCTGAGGTGGAGAAAGTGGAAACTGCCCCTCAAGACCTGACTCTTCCACACTCCATTTTTCAGGCGTATTCCCCCAGTGCGGCATTTTCAGAGCTGACATAAATCTGTGTGGCAGAGGAATTTACAGCAGCCCTTGCCCAGGCAGGTATTTGCTATTGCCATCTTGCCTCATCCAAAACAATGTGTGGAACAAGGCATCACTGACAGCTGGACTTAGACCCATTTGTTCTAAAGAAATGAACTTGGTGAATCATCAGTTCCCCCTTGGAAAAAGAAGACAAAGAAGAAAGGTGGGAAATAGGAAGCTAATGCCTCTAATGCAGAGCCTTCCAGGTGGCTGCTCTGCAGAAGCTCTGATGGGCCGGTGTGCCTTCATGCCAACAGCAAAGCTGTTCACTTGGAAAGTCAAAGTTTGCTTGGGGCCCAAGCAAACTCCAAACCCCCTTTGCCTCTGAATTGTAGCAAAGCTGGAGTCCAGGACTTGCTCTTCAGACCAGCGGCACAGAGCCAAGGCAGCCTGGGACTGTTGGGAAATGCTGCTGCACATTCCAGCCTGTTGGGGATGGTGCATAAGGACTGCACCTGCACAGCTTCTGGTGGGTGTCAGCTGGAGCCTTCCACAGACAACAACAGCTCCCAAGGCACTCAGCGCTCTCTTGTGTGGGACAGACAGGGACACAGGTGAGGAGAGTCCATGCCAGGGCTCAGCCTTACCTAAATGAACAACAGATTGGTCCAGTGCGGTCACAGCTGCGGCACGAACCCCGAGATCCTTTGAGTTCAGGTTCTTTATTATCCCTTCAACCAAACGGACCATCACTGGGTTCAGGGCATCTTCCAGGACTCCAGTCATTTCTGCCAGAACCTCCAGCGCCTGCTGCTTCACCTTCTTATGGGTGTCATTGATTCTCAGGAGAAAATGATCAAAAATCTGTGAAGAGAACAAACGACATGAAAGCTGGATTAAAATGACCTTGTCTGAAAAGGGGATGTAGAAATGAGCCCTCAGCAATATAAAAGATGAAAGTGATCCCTTCTGTCAGGTCAGCCCTTGCTTGCACAATTTCACTGTTTTCCTGTGGGCCACTCACTGGAATGGTTGTGCAACCTGATGCTGCTTGAAAGATTTTCATCTGTTTTTGAGAGTTTTGGCTGGGGCCGGAATAGTTCCTATGGTGTTTCTCTCCACCTATAAATCATTAAATCAATTCCATTTATTAATTCAAAAGGCTGCCTTCTCTTTCAAAGTATGGAAGCAGATATTTACCATGCCCATTTTCCTATACAGTTGCCTCAAGTACTGAGGGCAGTTATAATTTTGCCAAAATTGTAGCGGGAGGAGATCTAATTTGTTTTTTGTCTGTCTCAAAACCTGCTTCTGGAGAAGGACAGGGCTCTGGTCAACTCTTCCAGGATCCAGACCAATTCTTTAACTAAGAGGTAGATTTCTGAAATGTAAAGTGCTCTACAGCTCTCATTAGAGCAGGTTCAGTCCCTTGACAGGCACAGTATCAGGCACCATTTTCTGGTAAAAGGGAAAAAGCAGCTACTGGGAGAAGAAAGGATGGATCGGTCCTTAGCTGTTTTCCTCTTTTTCCAAAGAGAAAAAAAGGCCCCCCAAAAAGAAGGGTGAGCACCATCTTTACCAAGAGGAATAGGGATGAGGATGGAAATGAGAGCCAGAGTTGTGCCTGTGCAAGACAAAATGGAGTTTACAGAAGTGTCCTTTTTAAAACACTTTGTTTAAACCAACCCAGCCTGATAATTCTCTTCCCCATGAAAACCTATTTCTCGTCTAGAGAATAATTGCCATGCTTTCAATGGCTGGATTCCCTTCACTTAACCCAACTGGGAGTAGGAGACAGCAGCAGTTACACCAGCAGAAAATCTCTGCCATCATCTGATGAACATCAGCAATAGGCACCTGCCAGACAAATACAGCTGGACTGAAAGAACTTGTCCTGAAGCCCAGACTTCAATTGCATTTGTCTGGGTAAGAGGGACCAGCCTGTCCCAAACAGCCCGGATGCAGTAGTGCCAAGACACACTGAATTAACCTTACTTCCCCAGGCTTGGGAAAGGAGCTAAAGGAAAGGAACCATGAAGATACCCTACATACTTGGACAATGTTACTGGAGATCAGCTGGGGGCTGGTTTTGCACAGCTCTAGGAGGAGTGCCACTCCTTCCATCCGTGTCTGAAACCCCTTGGCTTCCAGGAGATGGTAAAGCTTCTGCAGTGACTCCCTTCCTTCCACACTTGCAGGTAACGTGACCTGGGCTTTTGGACGGTGGAGGAGGCGTCCACCAGGAGCAGACTTCACCCTGGAAAACAAAATCAAATTAGGACCTGTTGCTGGTAATACCTTCAGTTAATTGTGAGCAAAACATCCTGAGGAGCTTTCCTAATGATGTGATTTCAAGCTAGAAAATCATGAAGCTCTGAGGAACAACATGGACCTCGTGACAATCATCATGGCAGACAATCTGCAAGTGAAATTCTCACCACTGCTCACTCAGGAAAACCAAGGATGAGATGTATCTGATCTATCTTCAAATGCCTTCCAAGGCACACATTGCTTTGTGGGGAAAGGGAGACACTACTTCCATGTTTAAATGCCTCCTCATATGGCAGGTGTGTGTTTTTATAATAAGGAAAGTCATCACTCTGAGGAAGTGTCTCTACACCAGGCAGGACAATCTGGAAAAGTAGCTCAGATGCATCTGAACAGATGAACAGGGGCATATCTGAAGGATCCAGAAAATCAGGAACAGAGATAAGAACAGAAGCCAGACATGCCAGAACTACACTCACATTTCATTTGCTTCCCTAGAGACTAGATGCACAGCTTAACAAATCCTCTGGGAATAATCCTCTGGGATCAACCTGTCTCTTCCATGAGTATGGGAAGATGCTAGCCATGCTACTGAGGCATGTGGTCACCTTCCTGCCACCACTGAGCATGACAGAGCTAAATAAATCCCCTCTGGTAAAAGAGGAGAACAGGTACAAGCAGCTCTGCCACTGGCATGAAGAGACAGCAAGGACCAAATTCCTGTCTTCAATGCTGATTGCAGCACAGGGGGAAATAAACCAAACACATCAAGCAAACCATATGAAGGACAGGAATACCAAGACAGTAAGTCCACATTGAGACACCTGTTGACCAAAATGGCTCAGGAATTAACTTGCTCCTTACTACTCAATCTTGGTACTGTTTGAGGGTAAGAAAACCAGGAATCAGCCAGGCCAAACCACATGGATGGGAACTGCTTGTTTGGGGAATGGCATCCTGCTTCTAAACTGAGACTTCTCATTAAAACACCCATCCACAAAGGACTCCACTTGGATGAAAAAAAAACCCTGGTTGAATTTACTTGTCTCGAGTCAGGCAGCAGAGACTTGGCCCTCTCCTATCCTCCACAGCACTGCCCTTGCCACTGCACTGGATCGTCTGAGCTGCAGGCAATGGGTGTCTTTGTGTCACCCAAATTCTGTGGAAAGCCCTCCAGAGAAGTTGTGTTCAACACAATGCAGAAGTTGACATTTTTTGTCCTAGAGCATTTGTAAGGAAGGGAAACAATCTCTGGCACTGGTCATCTCCAGCAGAAAGATTTGTGCCTGAGGAAGAGGCATGTAGAGCTTGTCATGTGCTTTGTCACATCTGACAAAAGTGCTCAGTACCATTTGCTAGAGGGCAATGGGGACTGGGGCTCCTTTGAGCCATCATTCCTCTTCTTCACGGGCTCCTTGACAGAGGGGCGTTCACCCTGCTGGTTTTCCATCTCCTACAAAGACATAAAGAAACCCCATGAATCTTTAGAATATAAAATAGGAAATGCCCTCTTTAAAACACGAGTTAGAACCAGGATCACTGCTACCAAGGCTTAGAGAAACATTTCCTAACTTACAGAAATAAACAGACCAGAGGTTCAGTGATGCCAACTCTTTGATTTCAATAGGCCAAGGCAGGTTATGGGTGCTACCACACTGAGCAGCAGTCTAAAGTCCCAAATTCATTAGTCTTGAGCATAAATGGGAATAATGCAAACTGACAGGCAGTGAGTGGTCTTAGAGGAAGAAGTTGGACTCTTGGAGGTTGGCTCAATGTGTTGGAAGTTGATTTGGTTCAACACTTACTCTCCGTGCTCCTGCACCAAGGCACACTCCCTTGTGTAATGTTGATAAAAAGAATAAAATCCCCCCCAAACAAACACATGATTTTCCACTGGATGCTGCTGAATTCACCAAGCTTCTTCCAGCTCCACAGGGCTTGGCAGCAGGGCAGTATTCCCAAAAGACAGACAGCAACTGTAGTAACTAGGATTGACTTGGACATCTTTGGTATATTTGGAAATTTTCTTGGCACTACTACTTCCAGTCTCTTTTGCAAAGACTCTGTTATGTTCAGAAGCACTATTCTCACTTAACTGCTTTACTGGGGGCAGAGTAGGGAGAGTGTGGTGGGGGCGTACACGTGAGTGTAAACCCATTTTCCCTTCTTTCCATTTGCTCTTTGTGACCAATATTCAAAGTATTCAAAACCCCACTTTTCCCCTAATAATAGCAGTTCCTCTGTGGTCTGCAGATGAACAGGCTGAGAGGATTAACAGCTCATTCCCAGGAGCAAAATGATTCAGCAGAAGTGGAATAGGATAAAGACACATTGGGTATGTTTGGTCTCATATTAGCAGTGGCAATACTTGCACAAAGGAGATATTTCTCCTGTCAAGCACTTACCTTCTTCTTAATTCTGGTCAGAATATCTTCCAGGTCATGCGGGGAAAGGGATTGCTCCAAAAGCTTTTTAAATTTTTGATTATTCAGCAACATCTTCACCATCTCCTGTCCATAATGCCTAAGGAACGAAGGAAGGAAACAACAGAAAATGAAGAAAGGAAGAGTGTTAACAGAAGAGGCTGATGCCTTAAACTTATCAGGTGCAATGCTTGCATGAGAAGGCACTACCTACTCAGCAAAGAGGGAGATTTACCTCATTTGACACTGCACAGTGCTGTAGCTGAACACAAGGGGCAGGAGGAGAATGTGGGGCAAGACAAAAATACCATTTCTCTCTGAAACTGCAGGTGTGCTTCTGTGGGATCAAAGGATTCCAGGCAACAAGCAAAACACATCTGCTTTGTTGTCAGAGCTTGTTAGCAGTGTCCTGCTGCCATTGCACAGGAATTTACCTTTCTCACCTCATGACTGCTTTTGATTATTCTCTACTATATGTATGCACAGGGTCAGCTAGGTTCACTGGTGTTCTTGGCAGCCATTAATGGGAATTTAATCCTCCAAGTAAGGGGATTTTGGTGGTTTGGGGTGATTTTTCCCACTAGGTCACCAAAGATTTCTTCAAGAAGAAATTTGGAGGTCACTGAGCCACACATAACAGCATTCTAGAAATCTGCAGATGAGGTTTGGAAAGACTGAATATGTTGCCTAAAGACCTCTGAAATATTTCTAGGGAAGTCTTAATGTGAAATAGATGTTTGGGATCTTCCAGTGATGAACATTAGCCAACACTTTGGCTTTCCTTGTGCACCTAAGGCCAGTCAAAACTGTTGGACTGGCTAATGTGAGCTCTTTTGAGCTCAGTGAAGACTCCTTCAAGTCACAGGAAGTTGGCAATGCTCCTTCTTGCTGGCCAGCCTCAGGTTACCTGGTACAGTCATTTCCCCAGGCAGCAGTCACAGCACCAAGCCTGACAGAGCTCAAGAAGCGTTTGGACAATGCTCTCAGGCACATGGAGTGACTCTTGGGCTGTCCTGCACATGGCCAGGAGCTGGACTGGATGACCTGCATGGGTCCCTTCAAACTCAGCATATTCCATGATTCTATGCCCCTTAGCCACACAGTGAGGTCACTCATTATTTCCTTGAGTTTCCACTCTTTCATGGTTTTACCTTTAAAGCCAAACACAAAACGGTTTTCCACGTTTTGGAGGTGAGATGAAGATCATTACCTTGTGTCCTTGTGACGGTCCTGAGCCAGTCTCCCTGCCACGTGTGGGAGCCTCTCAGCCCTGGGGGTGCCTGCGAGCTTGGTGACTCCCATTTTCTCCATCAAGGACAGGAGGAGTTGGGCCGCGCACTTCCGCACCTGGACGTAGCGGCTCCTGGGAAGGAGAGAGCAAACCCTGGGCCACAGGGACAAGGAGCAGCAGCAGCAGCACAGGCCTTGGCCAGAGTATGCTCCCTGTCCTTGCTGGGGGAAGGAGCCTGGGCTCTCCCTGCACCTTCCAACACCTGCAGAAGGTTCTGTCCTCAGAGAAACACTAAGTTAGCATTGTACAGAAGGACTGCCTGCACGGAAGAGGGAAGAATTCAGTCTCCCTGCACTAGCTGATACTCCATTTCTTTCCCAAAATTTACTCAGAGAAAGATTAAAGTAGTAGATCACATATGAATTATTTAGAAATTAAGGATAATTCATGCTGACCCCTCAGAGGGCACCCACTACACAGAGCTGCAGCAGGATGAGGCTCTTTCCACCCATTCATCCCCAAATCTGCAGACCTCTGGAAAAAGACAAATGCAGGGCAAACACGCTGTGGGGAGTGATGTTGTAGATTATCCACCAATGCAGCTTGTTTCTTTTGTAAAGCTTGACAAGGGATACATCTGAGTGTTTTACCCTGTTCCAAAGCTGAGGAAAAGGTGCAGGCATTTGAGCCAGACTGTCCTGATCTAGAGACTGTCTCTTGGGAGCTATCAGGCCCAGCACCAACACTTAGGGCAGCATTTGCTTCAGCTGTCCCATGGCCCTCGGCCTGTGAAGGTGCCTGGGAAGTGAATCATCATCTCAAGGCTAACATGAAACATCATTTTGAATAGGAAGCAGAGCTCTAAGGCCAGGACACTCACACAAGACTCCTTTTGGCAGCAGCTGCACCTGCTGGGCAGGCTGTGCCACACCCAGCACATTCTCCCCCATGTGCTCCACACCCCTGCAAGGACCCTCCTTATTTCTCAGGTTAATGACATCACGAGGATACGTGGTTTTCCCCAGGGCCTCTGTGGTTAGAGCTGTGAAATCTCCAACAGTGCTCACAGCTGCAATTGCAATTGTCCCTCTTCCCACAAAAGCACATAGATGTATCCTGAGCCTTTGCAGGCACTTTCACTTCCCCACTGTTCCCCACATCTAGGAAACTCTGACAGACTGGGAGAACTCCAGGAAGCAGCAGCAAGCTGAGTCAGAGGAGCTTTAGTTTGGATATCAGGAAAAAGCTTTTCACCAACAGGGTGCTTGGGCCCTGCAACAGGCTCCCCAGGGCAGTGCTCACAGCACCAAGCCTGACACAGTTGAAGAAGCATTTGGACAACAATCTCAGGCGCACGCTGTGACCCTTGGGTTGTTCTGTGCAAGGCCAGGAGCTGGACTGGATGGTCCTGATGGGACCCATCCAACTCCCCATATTCTACAGTGACTCTGTGGCCTAATGGGCTGCAGGAGGGCAGAAATAGGTGACAAGAGGAAAGAAATGAGATTGATGGGAAAATCAAGCCACAGTCCACAGAAGATGCAGGATACAGAACCCTTCCCTCCCACCATTCTCATTCTCTCTCACGGATCCCTTCCCCTACCCACACACTGGAAGGTGAAGAAGATCACTAAAAGAAGAAGAACCTACTTGACCCCCCTGTCCATGAGAACAGTCATTGCTCGGGCAGGAGTCACGTTCTCTACCATCATCCCCAGGCTCTGACAGGCTGCCTTCTGAATAAACTCTGGGGAGTTCCACACCATGGGGAGAAGGACCGCAGCAACCTCATCTGCCTCCGAGTCCATGTCCTTCTTCAAGATGGCAAAGAGCTCTCCCAGAGTGACGATTGCTAAGCAGGACACCTTGGACCGGAGGTTGGTCACCTGGGGAAGTCATGAGGGGAAACGTAAGAACCACCTTGAAAAGAAAACCGGTTTCCTTAGACAAAACTCCCAGGAAATGACAGCATGTCCCACTGTCTATAGAGGAATATGAAAGCACAGGAAGAGCAGAAGAGCCCAAACACAGAAAGACACTTACTGTGGCCCAAACTTCTGGCCTCACTCCTGCTTACTGCAGGCATAAAAAAATATCTTTCACTAAAGTCTTCTACTTAACGTTTCTACAATGTCAACTGCTTTGATTTTAGGCCCTTTGTTTTGAAAAACAAAGAAGCAAAATAAAGTAAGGGATGCTTTCAAACCATAAAGGCACAAGTCTTAAAGATAAACCAGGCACGTGCTGCTCTTCAAAAAAGCAACACCTGCAGCTGAAGCTCTCAGACAGGAAACAGAAAACACAGGCTCAGAGCTACAGACTCATTTGCAGGGTTCAATTACAGCTTGGGCAGACACTGGGACTCTGGCATAGACTGTCATTAGTGTCTCCATTTCTGCCTTGCATTATAATGGCACCACACTCAAAGACAAGTGCCAGCTACCCAACCTGCCAGTAAATACAGCTGCACGTACACACAGATCCTACAGATAGCTGACAGACATTACAAGTAGAAGGTCTAAAACCAGAAATGAAGGCACTCCCTGAGCACACATGGAGATGAACAAGCACATATCTACTCTACCAGCCGTGCATGAAGTATGGGGGACAATTCAGAACAATGTTCTCACCTCGCTGGTAGCTGCCAAGCAAATCTCACTAAGTCGGCAGAGCAGGACTTCTGGATGGGACTCAGCCAGGCGTGGGATGTTGAAGAGTCCCTTCTTCTTCAGTTCCCTGAAAGACAAGTACCAAAAAGATTGATTTTTCTCTCTACCCAAGAACTAGGCAGCACCCTCTGAAATGACCAGGCTGGCAGCTCAGTCAAACCATGGGAGGTGCTTTTCAAGGAGCACTTAATGAAATCATGGAATCCATTGCCACAGGATGCTGTGGCTGTCAAAAGCATACACAAATGCAAGAGGCGAAGAGAGGGCTTTCAGAGTGTTCATGTGTGGCCTTTCTGAAAATCTCTGCTATTAAGTCCCTCTGCCACCGCTTTCTAGAAGCTGTGAGGCTGGGCCATGCTGCTGTTTCTTGTCACCTCCCAGTACCTGTCCCATTGGGCTGTTCCTGGGACAGTATTTTCCTTCTTTGTCAGCCCCAGCAGGCAGTTCAGCCCTGAGAGTCTGCACTGCCACTCTGGAGCTGAGTTCCCACTCTACCATCTAGGCATGTGTGTCACCCACTCCACTCCACCTCACACATTCCACAAAAAAGCACCAGGATATCATCCCAGAAGATTAGGATTCCCTCCCTGGGCAAGAACTGTTGAAACTCTGGCTTTTCCCACAAAACAAGCCCCACAACAGCAACATTTTATTTAAAAGGTGCAAACACCTCCACCTCTCAGCACTTGCTTTGTGCAGGCCCTCAGGCTCAGGAAGGTATGTGAGGCATCAGGGCTGGTGACTGATCCCACGGGCACCCCTGAGTGTCATCAGGACCCCCCACACCTGCAGAAGCTCTCTGCACCTCACAGGGCACCAAAGAGAAAGGGCAAAGCAAAGGAGATGCATTTTTATCCCTGTGAGAATGAAGCATCCACCAGTGAGGGGATACTAAACCAGACATCAAAAGGTCAACCAATATCACCTCACATTTGTAGGGTTATCACCTCTGGGCCTCCTTCAGTCTGTGTCGAATTTTGGGACACATTGTGAGTATTGACAAAACATCTCAGGCCCGTATGAAGCAGTGAGAAGGAAAAGTTGAATTCCAAAAGTGCAAGATTCCTAGAGGATTTTATTTCTTTTTCCTTCTTTTCTGCCATGAGCCCTTCAGGAATAATGGCAGGCCGAGGGACTTGAAAGCACAACTCAGTCCATTTCTCAAAAAGAGGAGCTCCCTGGAGCTGCTTCTGGGACTCACATGCACGAGTCCCTGCCATTGCTGTCAGCACTGGGAGCAGAGAGGAATCTTAGTCCCACTGGGCCAGGGGCCCAAGGCACCCAAATGTCTACACTCAAATCTGCTGTCATACTGCTTCTGCCTTCAGCCAGCAAATCATCTCGTACCACAGCTTTCTCTCTTCCCTCAACATTTCCTTTGCAGCTCCAAGGAGCAGCAGCCACAGCCAGGAAACAGCACGGACCTGCTGCAGCTGCAGCACTGCTGCAGAGCAAGGCCAAGGAAAGGCTGCTCTCCAATCTTTATGCTCTCCCTGCTCTGCAGGCCTTTCAACCAGTGCCCTTTGGCCCTCTGGGCTCTCGCGGCTCCGAGGCACGAGCAAGACACAAAAGCTTCTGACCGACCTTAACGCTCAGAGGGACACAGAGGGAACGGGGCCTTTCTTACCAGTCGTCGCTGTCCAGCATGGAGAGCGCCTCCTGCAAGGACTGCTGTGGGTCTGAAAATGCTCCGTCCTTCTGCCCACGCCCACGGAGCGGCTCCTCTCGGCGCTTGGCACCAGTGGCCATCTGCGGGGTCACTGTAAGGAGAGGGTCGGCCATGGGCGCTGCAGCCCCGGGCACGGCACCCGCCATGGCGCGGCCTGCAGCCCCATCTCCCAGCCAGGGCTCCGTGTGGCACACGCTGCCACTGCCTCAGAGATTCCCTGCTGCCTGCATCCTGGGGCTCCTTGCTTGCTCCCAGCCTCCCCCAGCTGGGCACAGCTCCAGGCTGAAGCTGACAATTGCCCCCACAGTGCCAGCTCCCAAGTGCCACAGGTGCCACAGCCAGCGGCAGCTTCCTGAGGCCGCAGAGCTCCCACTCCCTGCCAGACAGTGCCCACAGGAGGGAACCCCTCAGGGGCCTCTCTTGTCTCAGCACCCTGATTTCCCCCAGCCCTAAGGACAGGGGCACTCTGCAGCTCCCTGAGGAAAGACCTGCAGCTGCCTTGTTATCACAAGGCCTGGCACCAAGCCAGGCCTGAACAGCCTGAAGAGCCCAGCCCTACTGGGCCGGACTCAATCCCCATGGGGCAACAACCAGGGAACAGCCATACATGACCCTTCACACCTCACAGCACCTCTGTTTCCATTGACTTCAAATATTCTAGACTATCAACTTTTGGAGTAACTCAAAAGTAGATTTGCTGTTCATTCTCAGGACAGACTATGGACCCAAGATCCTGGCTGTCCTGGCTGAAGCAGGAGGCAGCTTGTGCTCCTTGTGCAAGGACCAGCCCATGTGGGATAAAGCTGCCACAGAGCAGACTGAAACCTGCTGCATGACAAAGGCCTCAGCCCCTGCATGCTGGACGGCCTCTGTGTCTGAGAGACAAGGGCAGAGATGGACATTGCTCTTGACAGACATTCTTATCTGCCCTTATCATGCCGATTTCAGTAAACATCTTCTTTCTGGTTCCTAAAAGAACTCCCAGGTTCTAATACCTGGATGCATTTAGACCAACATTTTCTTCTCTTTGCTGGAATATTTCAGGGGACATTCAAAGACAAGCCTAGGGTTGCAGGAGTGATACCCAGACGTAAATTGTGTTCTTGACACTGGATAATTCATTTTCCCCAAGCATTTTCCTTCCCAGCTGTATGAGATTGGGCCACTTTGGGGCCAGCCCAACTAGAGGTTGATTTTCTTAATGCAAGTAGAACAATGGAGCTCATTCTGGAATACTCTCCAATAGAGCTGCTAAAATTCTGAGAACAAATCATTCTATACAACAACTTCACAGAGGATAAAATCAGGCAGGAAAGTAGAAAAATAACAAAGCTGTAAATCCAGATTTTTTTTTTCCACTGCAGAATGGCCAGCTTAATAATAAAGGAGAGTAAGATCTGGGTTTTGAGGAAGGAGGATAATTCTGGATAGAAGGCAAGGTCTTTGAAGGTAAGAGCATCTGGGAAGGTGGCAGGGAAACTACAGATCCCAGGGTAACCTCCTTCGGACCATGGCAGTCATTCAGGTCTGCAAAATGGACACACAATACATAACAAAAACTATGATGCAAACCTAGCTGAAGCTGAAGCTCCATATTTCATGGGACAGACTTCCTGGAAACTTCTCAACAGCTGCACAGGGAAACATGCACCTGCTGGCAGACACTTGAGGCAGGCCAGGGGAAAACCCTGAGCCACTTCCCCAGAGCTGCCACAGGCACAGCCTGGCCTCTGGGCTGCCCTGGGACAGCAGGGAGCCCAGAGCCCTGTGCTCTCCAGCAATGTCTCAGCTGCACATGCACCCTGCTGCTCCTCTCCCTGCCCCACAGCTCAGCAGCCCTACAGCTCCAGGGGCACTGGCAGCAGCACAGCTCCTTGCGGGGGGCACATGCAGGGCACAGCTGTTCCCTGCCAATGTGCACAGCCTCTCTGCGCTGCCACAAGAGCCTTCCTCCCACCAGAGAGCAGCTCAGATCCAACCTTAACCTTTTCTGAGGCTGAGCCATGCTCCTGGGCCAAGGCCCCCTGAGGCAGCCAGGAGCCCAGACCTCCATTCCCAAGGCCGGGTTCTGGCACAGGAATATCCAAACCAAAGAGGTCCATGAGTTCCCTTGGGAACAGAGGCATCCCAGGTCCTATCTTACACTGAGAGCTCTTTTCCTCCTTTCTCTGGGTTTTTGCTGTAGGTTCAGAAGAAGCTGTCAACCAGGTTATAGGAGAAGAAGTGAGTTAATTGAACTCACACCTTTATAATCAGCCCTTCTAATGGGTGGGGAATTCAGGTGTTTTTTAGTTACTGAAAAGATTTCTTGGTGTTTTATTTTTCTTGAAACTAGCATCAGTTTAGTTTCTCTGAACAATATGGAGCTGCTAAACCAAGAGAGAAGGGTTCTGCTACTTCAAGTGCTGCCCGTTGCCTCCCAACTACTACAGGATCCCTTTCCTTCCAAACACTTGGGAATTCACAGTGCTCTCTAGAATCTGACACTGGCAAGGAAGTCATTGATGTCAAAAGGAGTTTTCAAAGCCTTTGTTTCTGTATTTCCCACTCAATTCTAGGTGGGGTTCTGCAGTTTTGGGGATTTTTTATATTACTCTTTACAACAAAGGAAGGTCTGGGACACAAACAATGGCACCACGTGTTAGAGCCAAAAGCAGCTTTGCTTTCTCCATGAGATGTGCCCAGTATTCTGTGAGCCTGTATTTGTAGGGAACAAAGTGCTCATCCCAAAGTTCCACTTGTGCTCCACTTACTTCTTCCAGGGGTTTGTTCTCTGCTTTCTTACAGCACAGACATCCAAACCCAAATAAACACGACCTATCTCAAAACAATTCTGATCTTCGCTAATACTGACAATTCAAAATGTCCTTAATGGAAATAGCTGATGGCCAGTCATTCTGAAATACTCCCCAACTGGAGCTGTTAGAACTAGGAGAACTAATTCTTTACATGGCTTCACAGAGGATAAAATCATGTGGCAGCCAAGCCCTATGAGAAGAAAACCTCTCTTAAAACTGGATTCTTCCACCCTGCAGAATGCTCAGGTCAGTAGCAAAAGCAAGACAGGAAAGGATTTAATGAGATAAGTAATTTGTAGTCCAGAATTAATCTAGAAAAAATGTCACCTTACTTGCTGAGTAATACTTCTCCCTACCTGCAATAAGCATTCCACCTGCAGATCAGCAATGAAGGAGTCATTCCAAGGGGGCCATACCCAGGATTTGGCAGAAATAACGCTAAGTCAAGGAACCAGGGAATCTGATCCCTTTCTCTGCATCAACAGAATTATTTCTCCAAGTCTCATCTCTCCTATCATTACACGCCCAGAGATGCCAAAGAAACAACAACAGTGTCAATGAGATTCTCAACAGCATTGCCTGACCCAGATGCACCAGAAACTGCATTTTGTCTGGCACAATTCCACTTGTCAGGGATCAGGCAAGGCAGGGACAGGCACAAGGCATCTCCTGCCCCAGCCTCAGCCTGCAACACTGACACAGGCACAGACAGCCAGGGAAGAGATTTGTCACTGTGAACGTGCCAGAGGTGGCTTTGGGACTGTGCTGTCGAAGGATGACAAACTCACACCCCACCTTGGCTGCATCCATTTGGAAGTCTCCTTCTCCTTCATTGGAAAAGTCTAAAGGACTTTGTATCATAGGAGGTTTCCCTATTCCTCCCGGTGCAAAACCAGGCAATGTCCATGAATCTCCTTCTCATCTCATAGGATTCAGCTCAGAAACAGCCCCAAGGAAAGCTTTTTCCTTCAAGGGCAAGTCAAAGGAGTGGGAACATTCCTCAATACCTGCTAAATGCCTTCCTTTTTGAGTCTCATTTTGACATGAGAAAGGATGCCGGGAGATAAAAGTAATGTGCAGAATGGAGAGGAATGTTTCCTTTTCCTGCACAGCGTTTCCAGGATCCCAAGGTACCACTCCAGCTCCTGCCGCTGAACTCTTCACACTGACTGAAGGGATTTTCACTGCAACACCAGAGAACTCTCCCAAAGGACTCTGTGAGAGTCCACTGTGCTCATAAAGGAATGGAAACTTCCAAAACATTGTGTTTTAACCAAGCTTTCCAATTTTCACCTCAGAGTCAATACTAGAAAGGTCATTTTAGGACAGACATGCCCTGTACCTACCTGCATCTTCAAAGAACTTCTTTTCACTTCTGCTGCTGGATCCTGGCCTGGAGAAGATGGATGACAAAAGAAAATGTGAAGAGGTAGAAACAGAAGGGTGGGAATAGGCGTACCATGAAAGGAAGCAAACCTACTTAGCATGGACACTTCCATGAAGGACAGGATGCAACACATAAACCCAAAATTGCACAGAGCGGGCCAAGATCAGGCTATAATAAAAGCCGAGTCCAGCAGGGGACCCAGCCTGAGATGCTTTCAAGCCCTGCCTCCTCTTCCCCAACACCATCTCTGCTCTTGGGGCATTGCTGTTGGGTTTGACATGGGATGGGCAATGTGCTGAATACACAGAGGTTTGTGTGAATTCATGGAACAGCTGACTGTGCAAAATCACCACAGGAGATGGAAGAGGGGTGAACAGCGCACTGGAGCAGCAGACACCTTGGCTTACCTCATCTCCTGGGACTCCTGCAAATCCAGCTGGGGAGAGCTTGGCAGAGATCCCACAGCATTGTCAAGAGGGAGACTACCTGCCTTGCATATTGGGGGGATCAAAGGTAGTCTCAGTGCCCCCTTTTTCAATTCTCCACCACTGGGATATGGCAAGGAGGTCTGGAAGGAATAAAACACAGTGCTCAGATCAAGCATCCAGCCTTGCCCACATTCATGCCTCAAGACATTTAGATATACCCTCAACTGGAACCTGGCAGGAATAAACAGGTCAAACGGATGGAGCAAATTGGCAGAGGATGGGCAATGCAAAGGGAACTGAAAAGGGAGAGACCATATCCCACATTTGACACCTCTCCCCTCCTGCTCCCTCCTCTGCAAGTGTGCTGACATTCCCACCTGGCATGCACATCCTTGACATCAAGATGTTCTGGGGTGCCACTGCCTCCCCTGGATTTTGGGATGGCATGGCTGTGGCTTTAGATCACTGTTCTCTCCCTGCCCCAAAGGTGTCTCACAGCCACTGCTGATCTCCAGCCATGGTCCCACACAGCCATTCTGCAGGATGCCAAAACCTGCTTTTCTCAAGGCCCTCATTTCTTCTGCTGCTGCCTTTCCCTCCTACAGTTCCCCAGCAGCCTCTGAGCCCAGATGCTGCTGAGATCTCGGCATGCTCCCTGCTCTCAAGCTCCCACACATCCATCAGCTCAGGCTCACTGGCATTTAGCAAGTTGAGCAGAGCTCCCTGCCCTGCTGCTCTCTGCAAGCTCTCTGCCTGCCCAAGCTGCTCCAGGGCCCCCATGCCATGGCCAGGAATGGGGCTGGAGGCACTGGGGCAGATGCACACCCATCCTTAGTATCCCATCATTTCTGGCCCAGTTCAAGACCCAAATCAGGACCTGTTCAAAGTTCACTGAAAGGGTCAGTTCCTGTCAGGGATACACTGGGCCCTTTCTCTGCAAGGCTGAAATCAAGTACCAAAGCCTTCGATTGCACATTCTCTCTACCAAAGCTGTTGTTCATCTGCCTCCTCCTGCACCCCACAGCAAACCCAAAACAACTGCAGCTCCTGGCCCTGCTGCAAAGGCCATCGTGTGCCTGGGCTCTGGGCTGCTCTCCCCATGGCCACCTCCCATCCCTTCCCTCTGCACAAAGCCATGCCAGAGCACACAGCTGCCCAGGAGCTGATGGAGTCTGGAAACAGCAACAGAGACAACTGTGCAGAGGGCATGGCTGTACAACTCACAAGCTGAGACAACCTGACTTGGCAGCTTCCAGCAAACGCCTTATTCCATCCAAAGCTGTCACAGCTGACACAAAAGACCACCAAAACATAGAGGTGCTTCACAGATACCCATAGGTTACTAACTGGTGAAGGATTGCTTTTCGAGATTGCACAACTTGAGGTGCTTTGATTGCTTGTTGGTGTTTTCTTAGCCATAAGACACAGAAGGAACCACAACAGAGCCCAGAAACCAAAGACCTCTCCTCTTATTGATACATGCTGATGAGGACATGAAGTCTGCTCTTCACACCCATTGCAAAGACAACCTGAAGCAGTGTCCAGCTGAGCTTTTCTTTGGCTCAGCTGTTTCCCTGGGCTCACAGAACAGGAAAAGCTCTCCAAGCTCTGCCTACAGCACATAAACTGAAAATCTACCATACAGGACTTAGTCCTTGGTCTCCTTACCTTATGTCCTTTTCCCTCTGAACTCTGCTCCTGGCTGCTTCTTCTGATATCATTGTAGCCAGTGCTAGTTTTCCCTTTCTCTTTCTCTCCATCATACATAGCGCTTGCCTTGTTGGGAAAAGAGCTCTTTGGGATGGGAGGCAAGGGCTTGAAGGGAAGGAGGGAAGAGGGACGTGTCTGTGGAAGACTCTTGGAAATACTGGAGTCAGTCAGGCCTGCAAAGTGAAGATACAAAATGTAACAGAGCCCACTAAGTAAATCTAAAACATCTGAAGCTCCATATTTCATGGGACAGACTTCCTGGAAACTTCTAAACAGCTGCACAGGGAAACATGCTGCTGCTGGCAGAGACTTGAATCAGGCCAGGGGCAAAACCCTGAGCCACTTCCCCAGAGCTCCCACAGGCACAGCCTGGCCTCTGGGCTGCCCTGGGACAGCAGGGAGCCCAGAGCCCTGTGCTCTCCAGCAAGGGCTCAGCTGCACAGGCACCCTGCTGCTCCTCTCCCTGTCCCACAGAAAAAAACTGGCCATCCAATTGTAAATTGCTGCTTTTGCTCTGCTGAATTGTTCCATGTGGTTCTTTCCCTGCTTTCTTTCCCACAGACACAACCAAACCCAAAAAATTCAAAAATATTTACTGGAAATTGGAGAGTGCACGCCATTAAGAAATACTCTGCAACTGAGATCTTAACATTCAGACTAAATTCTTTATATGGTTTCAGAAAGGATAAAATCATGTGGCATCCAAGCTGTGAGAGAGGAACCCCTGTCTTCAAAATGAATTTCTTTCCCTCTGTAGAGTATCCTGATCAGTAGCAAAGGCAAGACAAGAAAGGATTAATGAGATAAGTAATGCCTAGCCCAACAAAACTGACAACTCCTTTGTGGAGCAACACAAATGTCTAGCTCCATTCAGAACTCCAGTTACATACCAGCAATGAAGGAATCATTCCAAAGGGGCCATACCCAGGATTTAGCAGAACTAACGCTAAGTCAAGGAACCAGGGGATCTGGTCGGTTTTTCTGCAACACCAGAATTATTTCTTCAAGTCTCATCTCTCCTATCATTACACGCCCAGAGATGCCAAAGGAACAACAACAGTGTCAATGAGGCTTTCAACTTGAAAGCATTGCCTGACCCAGATGCACCAGAAACTGCATTTTGTCTGGCACAATTCCACTTGTCAGGGATCAGGCAAGGCAGGGACAGGCACAAGGCACAAGGCATCTCCTGCCCCAGCCTCAGCCTGCAACACTGACACAGGCACAGACAGCCAGGGAAGAGATTTGTCACTGTGAACCTGCCAGAGGTGGCTTTGGGCCTGTGCTGTCAGAGGATGACAAACTCACACCCTGCCTTGGCTACATCCACTTGGAAGTCTCCTTCTCCTTCATTAGAAATGTCAAAATTACTTTCTATCATAGGAAGTTTCCCTATTCCTCCCAGAGCAAAAGCAGGCAATGTCCATGAATCTCCTTCACATCTCATAGGATTCAGCTCAGAAACAGCCCCAAGGAAAGCTTTTCTCCTTCAAGGGCAGGTGAAAGGAGTGGGAACATTCCTCAATTCCTGCTAAATGCCTTCCTTTTCTAGTCTCATTTTGACACACAAATGCTACAGGGAGATAAAAGGCATGTGCAGGATGGAGAGGAATGTTTTCTTTTCAGCGCTGCATTTCCAGGACCCCAAGGTACCACTCCAGCTCCTGCCACTCAACACTTCACAATGGAGGAATTTTCCCTGCAACACCAGAGAACACTCGCAGTGACTGGGCTCTGGGAGAGTCCACTGAGCCTGTCAAGGAATTGAAATGAATTTAAGGAAATTGTTGAAAGAATGGGTTTTAACCAAACTTGCCAAATGTCACCTCTAAGTCAAGATTGCAATAGTCAATTTAGAACAGACATGCGCTGTACCTACCTGAATGTTCAGACGACTTCCCTTGGCTTCTGCTGCTGGATCTTGGCCTGGAGAAAACGGAGTAAAAAGGACATATGAGGAGGTAGAAAGAGAAGAGAGGGAATGGGTGTACCATGAAAGGAAGCAAACCTTCTTAGCATGGACACTTCTATGAAGGAGGGGATGCAACACATAAACCCAAAAGGATGCAAAGCTGATTAATTGTCCTCCTTAAGCTTTCATTTGCTGCAGTCACCCAGAGCAGGCCAAGCTCAGGCTGTTATAAAAGACAAATCCAGCAGGGGACCCATCCTGAGAATGCTTTCAAGCCCTGCCTCCTCTTCCCCAACACCACCTCTGGGCTTGGGGCTTTCCTGATGGGTTTGACGTTGGATGGGCAAAATACTGAATACACAGAGGCCTGCCTGAATACATGGAACAGCTGACTGTGCAAAGTCACCACAGGAGATGGGAAAAGTGAGGGTGAGCAGCACACTGGAGCAGCAGACACCTTGGCTTACCTCATCTCCTGGGACTCCTGCAAATCCAGCTGGGGAGAGCTTGGCAGAGACCCCACAGCATTGTCAAGAGGGAGACTGCCTGCCTTACATATTGGGGGGATCAAAGGTAGTCTCAGTGACCCCTTCTTCATTTCCCCACCACTGGGATATGGCAAGGAGGTCTGGAAGGAATAAAACACAGTGCTGAGATCAAGCATCCAGCCTAGCGCACATTCATGCCTCAAGATTTAGATATACCCTCAACTGGAGCCTGGCAGGAATAAACAGATCAAACTGATGGAGCAGATTGGCAGAGGATGGGCAATGCAAAGGGAACAGTAGAGAGAGTGACCGTGTCCCACATTTGACACCTCTCTCCTACCCCATTCTCTCCTCTGCATGGGTGCCTACATTTCCATCAGGCATCTACATGTTGTGGATAAACTGAAAATCTACCATACATGACTGAGCTTGGTGTCCTTACCTTATGTCCTTTTCCCTCTGAATTCTGCTCCTGCCTGCTTCTTCCAATATCATTGTCACCTCTGCTATCTTTCCCCTTCCCTCCATCAAACATCTTGCTTGGCTTGATGGGAGAAGAGCTCTCTGGGATGGGAGGCAAGGACTTGTATGGAAGCAGTGAGGAGGGAAGTGTCGGTGGAAGACTCTTGGAAATACTGGAGTCCGTCAGGCCTGCAAAGTGGAGATACAAAACGTAACAGAGCCCACTAAGTAAATCTAAAGCAACTGAAGCTCTGTATTTCATGGGACAGACTTCCTGGACACTTCTAAGCAGCTGCACAGGGAAACATTCTCCTGCTGGCAGACAATTGAGGCAGGCCAGGGGCAAACCCTGAGCCACTTCCCCAGAGCTCCCACAGGCACAGCCTGGCCTCTGGGCTGCCCTAGGACAGCAGGGAGCCCAGAGCCCTGTGCTCTCCAGCAATGGCTCAGCTGCACATGCACCCTGCTGCTCCTCTCCCTGCCCCACAGCTCAGCAGCCCTACAGCTCCAGGGGCACTGGCAGCAGCACAGCTCCTTGCGGGGGGCACATGCAGGGCAGAGCTGTTCCCTGCCAATGGGCACAGCCGCTCTGCGCTGCCACAAGAGCCTTCCACCCACCAGAGAGCAGCTCAGATCCAACCTCACCTCTGTGTGAGGCTGAGCCATGCTCACAAGTCAAGAAGTGAGTTGGGTGAACTCCCACCAATACAATCAATCCGTCTCATGAATAAGGCATCCAAGAGGTTTTTGTACTATTCAGTACATTGCTGTGGTTTGATTTTTCATGAAACCAGCCTCACTACAATTCCTCTGAACAGCATGGGGCTGGCAAGCCAAGAGAGAAAGCTTCTACAGCTGTGCTTATGTGTTGCTACTTGCTCATCTACTACTTTGAAATCCCTTTCAATCTAAACTGTTGGCAAACCCCAGTGGTGTCCAGAATTTGACAATTACACATAGGAATTAATTGCTTTCCCAAGCTACTGTTCGTGGCCTTTGTTTTTGTAACTCCCACTCAGTTCTGGGTCAGGTTTTGTTTGTTGCTTTTATTTCTCTTGACAACAGAGGAAGTGCTGACACATGAACAATGGCTCCTCATGTTGGAAGAAGCTTTGCAATCCACATTACATATCCCCCAAAATACAAGGAGTCTGTATCACAGGGAAAAAAAACTGGCCATCCAATTGCAAACTGCCACTTTTGCTCTGCTTCACTCTTCCATGGGGTTTTTCCCTGCTTTCTTTCCCACAGACACAACTAAACCCAACATAAAATATGACCTGCCTCAAAACATTTCTGATCTTGGCTAAAACTGACAATTCAAAATGTCTTTAATGGAAATCGCAGAGGGGAAGTCATTGTGAAATACTCTCCAGCTGAGCTGTTAACATTCAGAGAGTTAATTCTTTACATGGTTTCAGAAAGGATAAAATCATGTGGCATCCAAGCTGTTAGAGAGGAACACCGATGTAAAAACAGATTTCTTTCCCTCTGTAAAAGGTCCCGGTCAGTAATATAGATGGAAAGGTAAGGATCAATGAGATAGGTCCTTCCGAGTCCAGAATTAAGCCAGCAAAACTGACAACTCCTTTGTAGAGCAACACCAATCTCTAGCTGCATTCAGCATTCCAGCTGCAGATCAGCAATGAAGGAATCATTCCAAAGGGGCCATACCCAGGATTTAGCAGAACTAACGCTAAGTCAAGGAACCAGGGGATCTGGTCGGTTTTTCTGCAACACCAGAATTATTTCTTCAAGTCTCATCTCTCCTATCATTACACGCCCAGAGATGCCAAAGGAACAACAACAGTGTCAATGAGGCTTTCAACTTGAAAGCATTGCCTGACCCAGATGCACCAGAAACTGCATTTTGTCTGGCACAATTCCACTTGTCAGGGATCAGGCAAGGCAGGGACAGGCACAAGGCACAAGGCATCTCCTGCCCCAGCCTCAGCCTGCAACACTGACACAGGCACAGACAGCCAGGGAAGAGATTTGTCACTGTGAACCTGCCAGAGGTGGCTTTGGGCCTGTGCTGTCAGAGGATGACAAACTCACACCCTGCCTTGGCTACATCCACTTGGAAGTCTCCTTCTCCTTCATTAGAAATGTCAAAATTACTTTCTATCATAGGAAGTTTCCCTATTCCTCCCAGAGCAAAAGCAGGCAATGTCCATGAATCTCCTTCACATCTCATAGGATTCAGCTCAGAAACAGCCCCAAGGAAAGCTTTTCTCCTTCAAGGGCAGGTGAAAGGAGTGGGAACATTCCTCAATTCCTGCTAAATGCCTTCCTTTTCTAGTCTCATTTTGACACACAAATGCTACAGGGAGATAAAAGGCATGTGCAGGATGGAGAGGAATGTTTTCTTTTCAGCGCTGCATTTCCAGGACCCCAAGGTACCACTCCAGCTCCTGCCACTCAACACTTCACAATGGAGGAATTTTCCCTGCAACACCAGAGAACACTCGCAGTGACTGGGCTCTGGGAGAGTCCACTGAGCCTGTCAAGGAATTGAAATGAATTTAAGGAAATTGTTGAAAGAATGGGTTTTAACCAAACTTGCCAAATGTCACCTCTAAGTCAAGATTGCAATAGTCAATTTAGAACAGACATGCGCTGTACCTACCTGAATGTTCAGACGACTTCCCTTGGCTTCTGCTGCTGGATCTTGGCCTGGAGAAAACGGAGTAAAAAGGACATATGAGGAGGTAGAAAGAGAAGAGAGGGAATGGGTGTACCATGAAAGGAAGCAAACCTTCTTAGCATGGACACTTCTATGAAGGAGGGGATGCAACACATAAACCCAAAAGGATGCAAAGCTGATTAATTGTCCTCCTTAAGCTTTCATTTGCTGCAGTCACCCAGAGCAGGCCAAGCTCAGGCTGTTATAAAAGACAAATCCAGCAGGGGACCCATCCTGAGAATGCTTTCAAGCCCTGCCTCCTCTTCCCCAACACCACCTCTGGGCTTGGGGCTTTCCTGATGGGTTTGACGTTGGATGGGCAAAATACTGAATACACAGAGGCCTGCCTGAATACATGGAACAGCTGACTGTGCAAAGTCACCACAGGAGATGGGAAAAGTGAGGGTGAGCAGCACACTGGAGCAGCAGACACCTTGGCTTACCTCATCTCCTGGGACTCCTGCAAATCCAGCTGGGGAGAGCTTGGCAGAGACCCCACAGCATTGTCAAGAGGGAGACTGCCTGCCTTACATATTGGGGGGATCAAAGGTAGTCTCAGTGACCCCTTCTTCATTTCCCCACCACTGGGATATGGCAAGGAGGTCTGGAAGGAATAAAACACAGTGCTGAGATCAAGCATCCAGCCTAGCGCACATTCATGCCTCAAGATTTAGATATACCCTCAACTGGAGCCTGGCAGGAATAAACAGATCAAACTGATGGAGCAGATTGGCAGAGGATGGGCAATGCAAAGGGAACAGTAGAGAGAGTGACCGTGTCCCACATTTGACACCTCTCTCCTACCCCATTCTCTCCTCTGCATGGGTGCCTACATTTCCATCAGGCATCTACATGTTGTGGATAAACTGAAAATCTACCATACATGACTGAGCTTGGTGTCCTTACCTTATGTCCTTTTCCCTCTGAATTCTGCTCCTGCCTGCTTCTTCCAATATCATTGTCACCTCTGCTATCTTTCCCCTTCCCTCCATCAAACATCTTGCTTGGCTTGATGGGAGAAGAGCTCTCTGGGATGGGAGGCAAGGACTTGTATGGAAGCAGTGAGGAGGGAAGTGTCGGTGGAAGACTCTTGGAAATACTGGAGTCCGTCAGGCCTGCAAAGTGGAGATACAAAACGTAACAGAGCCCACTAAGTAAATCTAAAGCAACTGAAGCTCTGTATTTCATGGGACAGACTTCCTGGACACTTCTAAGCAGCTGCACAGGGAAACATTCTCCTGCTGGCAGACAATTGAGGCAGGCCAGGGGCAAACCCTGAGCCACTTCCCCAGAGCTCCCACAGGCACAGCCTGGCCTCTGGGCTGCCCTAGGACAGCAGGGAGCCCAGAGCCCTGTGCTCTCCAGCAATGGCTCAGCTGCACATGCACCCTGCTGCTCCTCTCCCTGCCCCACAGCTCAGCAGCCCTACAGCTCCAGGGGCACTGGCAGCAGCACAGCTCCTTGCGGGGGGCACATGCAGGGCAGAGCTGTTCCCTGCCAATGGGCACAGCCGCTCTGCGCTGCCACAAGAGCCTTCCACCCACCAGAGAGCAGCTCAGATCCAACCTCACCTCTGTGTGAGGCTGAGCCATGCTCACAAGTCAAGAAGTGAGTTGGGTGAACTCCCACCAATACAATCAATCCGTCTCATGAATAAGGCATCCAAGAGGTTTTTGTACTATTCAGTACATTGCTGTGGTTTGATTTTTCATGAAACCAGCCTCACTACAATTCCTCTGAACAGCATGGGGCTGGCAAGCCAAGAGAGAAAGCTTCTACAGCTGTGCTTATGTGTTGCTACTTGCTCATCTACTACTTTGAAATCCCTTTCAATCTAAACTGTTGGCAAACCCCAGTGGTGTCCAGAATTTGACAATTACACATAGGAATTAATTGCTTTCCCAAGCTACTGTTCGTGGCCTTTGTTTTTGTAACTCCCACTCAGTTCTGGGTCAGGTTTTGTTTGTTGCTTTTATTTCTCTTGACAACAGAGGAAGTGCTGACACATGAACAATGGCTCCTCATGTTGGAAGAAGCTTTGCAATCCACATTACATATCCCCCAAAATACAAGGAGTCTGTATCACAGGGAAAAAAAACTGGCCATCCAATTGCAAACTGCCACTTTTGCTCTGCTTCACTCTTCCATGGGGTTTTTCCCTGCTTTCTTTCCCACAGACACAACTAAACCCAACATAAAATATGACCTGCCTCAAAACATTTCTGATCTTGGCTAAAACTGACAATTCAAAATGTCTTTAATGGAAATCGCAGAGGGGAAGTCATTGTGAAATACTCTCCAGCTGAGCTGTTAACATTCAGAGAGTTAATTCTTTACATGGTTTCAGAAAGGATAAAATCATGTGGCATCCAAGCTGTTAGAGAGGAACACCGATGTAAAAACAGATTTCTTTCCCTCTGTAAAAGGTCCCGGTCAGTAATATAGATGGAAAGGTAAGGATCAATGAGATAGGTCCTTCCGAGTCCAGAATTAAGCCAGCAAAACTGACAACTCCTTTGTAGAGCAACACCAATCTCTAGCTGCATTCAGCATTCCAGCTGCAGATCAGCAATGAAGGAATCATTCCAAAGGGGCCATACCCAGGATTTAGCAGAACTAACGCTAAGTCAAGGAACCAGGGGATCTGGTCGGTTTTTCTGCAACACCAGAATTATTTCTTCAAGTTTCATCTCTCCTATCATTACACGCCCAGAGATGCCAAAGGAACAACAACAGTGTCAATGAGGCTTTCAACTTGAAAGCATTGCCTGACCCAGATGCACCAGAAACTGCATTTTGTCTGGCACAATTCCACTTGTCAGGGATCAGGCAAGGCAGGGACAGGCACAAGGCACAAGGCATCTCCTGCCCCAGCCTCAGCCTGCAACACTGACACAGGCACAGACAGCCAGGGAAGAGATTTGTCACTGTGAACCTGCCAGAGGTGGCTTTGGGCCTGTGCTGTCAGAGGATGACAAACTCACACCCTGCCTTGGCTACATCCACTTGGAAGTCTCCTTCTCCTTCATTAGAAATGTCAAAATTACTTTCTATCATAGGAAGTTTCCCTATTCCTCCCAGAGCAAAAGCAGGCAATGTCCATGAATCTCCTTCACATCTCATAGGATTCAGCTCAGAAACAGCCCCAAGGAAAGCTTTTCTCCTTCAAGGGCAGGTGAAAGGAGTGGGAACATTCCTCAATTCCTGCTAAATGCCTTCCTTTTCTAGTCTCATTTTGACACACAAATGCTACAGGGAGATAAAAGGCATGTGCAGGATGGAGAGGAATGTTTTCTTTTCAGCGCTGCATTTCCAGGACCCCAAGGTACCACTCCAGCTCCTGCCACTCAACACTTCACAATGGAGGAATTTTCCCTGCAACACCAGAGAACACTCGCAGTGACTGGGCTCTGGGAGAGTCCACTGAGCCTGTCAAGGTATTGAAATGAATTTTAAGGAAATTGTTGAAAGAATGGGTTTTAACCAAACTTGCCAAATGTCACCTCTAAGTCAAGATTGCAATGGTCAATTTAGAACAGACATGCGCTGTACCTACCGGAATGTTCAGACGACTTCCCTTGGCTTCTGCTGCTGGATCTTGGCCTGGAGAAAACGGAGTAAAAAGGACATATGAGGAGGTAGAAAGAGAAGAGAGGGAATGGGTGTACCATGAAAGGAAGCAGACCTTCTCAGCATGGACACTTCTATGAAGGAGGGGATGCAACACATAAACCCAAAAGGATGCAAAGCTGATTAATTGTCCTCCTTAAGCTTTCATTTGCTGCAGTCACCCAGAGCAGGCCAAGCTCAGGCTCTAATAAAAGCCAAGTCCAGCAGGGGACCCATCCTGAGAATGCTTTCAAGCCCTGCCTCCTCTTCCCCACCACCCCCTCTGGGCTTGGGGCATTGCTGTTGGGTTTGACATCGTGCTGGATAATCATAGATGGGCAAAATATTGAATACACCCAGGTTTGCCTGAATACATGGAACAGCTGACTGTGCAAAATCACCACAGGAGATGGGAAAAGTGAGGGTGAACAGCACACTGGAGCAGCAGACACCTTGGCTTACCTCATCTCCTGGGACTCCTGGAAATCCACCTGGGGAGAGCTTGGCAGAGACCCCACAGCATTGTCAAGAGGGAAACTTCCTGCCTTACATATTGGGGGGATCAAGGATTTTCCGAATGCCCCCTTCTTCATTTCCCCACCACTGGGATATGGCAAGGAGGTCTGGAAGGAATAAAACACAGTGCTCAGATCAAGCATCCTGCCTCGCCCACATTCATGCCTCAAGACATAGATATACCCTCAACTGGGACCGTGCAGGAATAAACAATTCAAACTGATGGAGCAGATTGGCAGAGGATGGGCAATGGAAAGAGAACTGTTGAGGGAGAAACCATGTCCCACATTTCCAAGCTTTCTCATTTCCCGGGAAATATGGCTACATCGCCAACTGCCATTCACATGTTTGACATCAAGATGTTATGGGTTGCCACTGCCTTTTGGATGGCATGGCAGTGGCTTTAGATCCCTGTTCTCTCCCTGCCCCTAAGGTGGCTCACAGCCACTGCTGATCTCCAGCCATGGCCCCACAAAGCCATTCTGCAGGATGCCAAAACCTGCTTTTCTCAAGGCCCTCATTTCTTCTGCTGCTGCCCTTCCCTCCTACAGTTCCCCAGCAGCCTCTGAGCCCAGATGCTGCTGAGCTCTCGGCATGCTCCCTGCTCTCCAGCTCCCACACATCCATCAGCTCAGGCTCACTGGCATTTAGCAAGTTGAGCAGAGCTCCCTGCCCTGCTGCTCTCTGCAAGCTCTCTGCCTGCCCAAGCTGCTCCAGGGCCCCCATGCCATGGCCAGGAATGGGGCTGGAGGCACTGGGGTAGATGCACACCCATCCTAGGTATCCCATCATTTCTGGCCAAGCTGAAGAGCCAAATCAGGACCTGTTCTAACTTGACTGAAAGGGTCGGTTCCTATCAGAGCAAAAATCTCAGAGCTTTGCCAACAACACACAAACTGAAAATTTACCACACTGGACTTTGCTTGGTCTCCTTACCTTACATCCATTTCCCTCTGAAGTGAGCCCTTTCCTTCTAATCTCTTCCTCACAGCCAGTGCCAGGTTTCCCAGTCTCCTGCTCTCTACTCCATATCTTGCTTGCCATGGGAGAAAGAGAGCTCTTGGGGAAGGGAAGCAAAGGCTTGGGGGGAAGGAGCATAGATGGACTTGCCAGGGAAAACTTCTTAGCAAGAGGATAGCCAGTCAGGCCTGCAAAGTGGAGGCACAAAATGTATCAGAGCCTGCAATGCAAACCTAAAGCTCTGTATTTCATGGGACAGATTCCTTGGAAACTTCTAAACTGCTGAACAGGGAAAAATGCTCTGAATGGTACCAACTTGAATCAGGCCAGTGCAAAACACTGAGCCGCTTCCCCAGAGCTGCCACAGGCACAGCCTGGCCTCTGGGCTGCCCTGGGACAGCAGGGAGCCCAGAGCCCTGTGCTCTCCAGCAAGGGCTCAGCTGCACATGCACCCTCCTGCTCCTCTCCCTGCCCCACAGCTCAGCAGCCCTAAAGCTCCCTTCAATCTTCACCTTTTCCTTCAGTTGTCTTTCCTTGTCTAGTAGAATCCATCTTCAAACCCGTGCTTCTGCCAGGCAGAAGTGTCAGGGTTTGAATCTGGAATGGCTCTCGGAGTTGGCAGCGACGGGAGCTCGGTACCCAGCCTCAGAACAAGGCCGGGTGACTCCAATCGCCAGCGCTCGGCACACAGAGGCAGAGCCAGACGCGTCTGCTGCCGCTGGGGCCGTGTCCAGCACAACCTGCACCAGCCCAGCCTGGGGCTGCCCCTTTGTGACACGCTGCCCATGCTTCTCTCGTTTCCATGGCTGCAAAACCCCACCCCAACTCCATCCCCTTCCATTCCCTTCCCTAGGCCAGCCAGCCCTAAGCCCAACCTGGCCAGGCCTGAGGCTTTCACACTGCCTAGGATGTAGACCCTCTCCAAAGTTACTTTGCAAGGCCTTTCATTCCGTAATTCCCACTCAATTGCGGGTTGCAGCTTGTTGGTGTGGGATTTTGTTTCATTCTCTTCACATCACACAAAGTGGTGAGACCCAAACAATGGCACTGGGCAGTGGAAGTAAAAGAAGCTTGGCACTCCCCAGTAGATGTCCCCAGAATTCAGATGGCCAAAAGCTGTAGGCTCTCTGAGCATGCAAACATTCCTCTTTTGCTGTGCTGAATTGTTCTAGGGGTTTATTCTCTACTTTCTTTTCAGCACAGACACCCAAACCAAAATAAACACAACCAATCTCAAAACAATTTTGATCTTGGCTAATACTGTCAATTCAAAATGTCCTTAATGGAAAGAGCTGATGGCCAGCCATTCTGAAATACTCCCCAACACAGCTTTTGGAACTAGGAGAGCTAATTCTTTACATGGCTTCTCAAAGGATTAAATCATGTGGCAGCCAAGCACCGTGAGAGGAAATCCTGTCTAAAAATGGGATTTCTTGCCCTCTGTAAAATGTCCCAGTCAGTAATAAAAGTTAGAAAGCCATGGATTAATGACAGAAGTCATTCCTAGTCCAGAATTATTCCAGAAAATAATTTAACTTCTTCAATGAGCAGTACTTCTCCCTAGCTGCATTCAGCATTCCAGTTGCATACCAGCAATGAAGGAATCATTCCAAAGGGGCCATACCCAGGATTTGAATAAACTAACCCTAAGCCAAGGAACCAGGAGATCTGATCCCTTCCTCAGCATCAGCAGAATTATTTCTCCAAGTCCCATCTCTCCTTTCATTACACGCCCAGAGATGCCAAAGGAACAACAACAGTGTCAATGAGGCTTTCAACAGCATTGCCTGTCCCAGATGCACCAGAAACTGCATTTTGTCTGGCACAATTCCACTTGTCAGGGATCAGGCAAGGCAGGGACAGGCACAAGGCACAAGGCATCTCCTGCCCCAGCCTCAGCCTGCAACACTGACACAGGCACAGACAGCCAGGGAAGAGATTTGTCACTGTGAACCTGCCAGAGGTGGCTTTGGGCCTGTGCTGTCAGAGGATGACAAACTCACACCCTGCCTTGGCTGCATCCGTTTGGAAGTCTCCTTCTCCTTCATTGGAAATGTCAAAAGGACTTTCTATCATAGGAGGTTTCCCTATTCCTCCCAGAGCAAAAGCAGGCAATGTCCATGAATCTCCTTCACATCTCATAGGGTTCAGATCAGAAACAGCCCCAAGGAAAGCTTTTCTATTACTAGAGCAGCCGGAAGGATTCGGAACATTCCTCAAATCCTGCTAAATGCCTTCATTTTCTCTACTAATTCTGACCTTATAAAGGCTGCAGGTAGATAAAAGGCATGTGCACGATGGAGAGGAAATGTTTTCTTTTCCTGCACAGCATTTCCAGGACCCCAAGTTACCACTCCAGCTCCTGCCAGTCAACACTTCACAATAGAGCAATTTTCACTGCTCCACAAGAGAACGCACCCAGGGACTGGCCTCTGGGAGAATCCACTAAGCCCATCAAGGAATTGAAACAAATTCAAAGAAATTTTTAAACAATGAGTTTCAGCTGAGTATTCCAAATGTAACCTCTGAGATCAGATAGCAATGGCTGTTTTAGGAAAGACATGCCCTGCACATACTTGGATGTTCACAGGATTTCTCTTGTCTTCTGCTGCTGGATCTTGGCCTGGAGGAAATGGAGGACAAAGAACATATGAGGAGGTAGAAAGAGAAGGGAGGGAATGGGTGTACCATGAAAGGAAGCAAACCTTCTCAGCATGGACACTTCTATGAAGTAGGGGATGCAACACATAAACCCAAAAGGATGCAAAGCTGATTAATTGTCCTTAAGCTTTCAGTTGCTGCAGTCACACAGAGCTGGTCAAGCTCTGGTTGAAACACATCAGTCATTCTTCAACTTGCACCAGAACTCCCCAATTCTGCTGCCTCTGCTTTTGAAGCCCAGTGGCTCCTGCAGCCTCTCTGAAGCAGCAAGAGCTGCTGGGCTCAGATACCAGTTTGGATGGAGGGCTACTTTTGTACTTCTCACAAAGTTTGACTTGGCCTGCTCGTGCCTCACCCTGGTGACAGCCTCCTGCTACACGTGGGCAGAGCACTGCTGTCTCCTGAGAATGATTTTACACCTCCTGGCTCTTTCCAGAACACAATGGCTTTTTCCAACTCAGCCGCTAGGGAGGAATATTCACATTGCACTTTCAAAGCCCTGCCAAGGATTTTCAATTGGAATGATACTTCTGTGCCTCCCTCTTTATGGTTATCACTTGGATAAGCTTCACAGCTTCATTTTATCACACATATCCAAGCCAATATCTTTCCATCAGGTACAGTCTCTTAACTCTTCTCTATCACCTTGCTCTCTTTGATCTTAAGCCAGATCTAAACATTAAACATCAATCAGATTATACATCTCCATCCCAAAACTTATCAGGGATCTCATTTCACAGGGGAGGCCAAGGCACAGAGAAATTCCACCTGATGATTACAGAAGCAGCACCTGAATTTGCAGACACCTCTCCAGGAGCCAACATTTGCCCATGCATATTCTCCTGGCTGGAAAATTTAACAGTCAAGGATCTCAGCATCCAAAGTTCTGCAGGATCCAGGCCCATGCAAAACAGTTCCCAAATGACCCCACAAAAATTACAGAGGTAATCAAGAGCCAAATCCAGCAGAGGACCCTTCTGGAGGTGCTTTGAAGCCCTGCCTTCTCTTCCCCAACACCACCTCTGCTCTTGGGGCGTTGCTGTTGGGTTTGACATTGGATGAGCAAAATGCTGAATACACAGAGGCTTGCCGGAATGGGAGACTGTGCAAAATGTCCATAGGAGATGGGAAAAGTGAGGTGAACATCACACTGGAGCAGCACACCCCTTGACTTACCTCATCTCCCAGGACTCCTGCAAATCCACCTGGGGAGAGCTTTGGACAGATCCCGCAGCACTGCCAACATTGAGACTTCCTGCCATGCATATTGGGGGGATCAAAGGCAGTCCCAATGATGCCTTCTTCATTTCCCCACCACTGGGATATGGCAAGGAAGCCTGGAAAAAGTAGAACACAGTGCTCAGATCAGGCATCCAGCCTTGCCCCAGTCCTCCCTCAGGACATTTACATTTTCCCTCAACTGGGACTTGCCAGGAATAAACAAGTCAAACTGATGGAGCAGATTGGCCCAGCACGAGGAATGCAAAGGGACGTGGTGAGGGACAGATCATGTCCCACATTTGACACCTCTTCCCTCCTGCCCTCTCCTCTCCAATGCACCTACATTCCCATTAACATCATGATGTTCTGGGGTGCCACTGCCTCCCCTGGCCTTTTGGATGGCATGGCTGTGGCTTTAGATCACTGTTCTCTCCCTGCCCCTAAGGTGGCTCACAGCCACTGCTGATCTCCACCCATGGCCCCACAAAGCCATTCTGCAGGATGCCAAAACCTGCTTTTCTCAAGGCCCTCATTTCTTCTGCTGCTGCCCTTCCCTCCTACAGTTCCCCAGCAGCCTCTGAGCCCAGATGCTGCTGAGCTCTCGGCATGCTCCCTGCTCTCCAGCTCCCACACATCCATCAGCTCAGGCTCACTGGCATTTAGCAAGTTGAGCAGAGCTCCCTGCCCTGCTGCTCTCTGCAAGCTCTCTGCCTGCCCAAGCTGCTCCAGGGCCCCCATGCCATGGCCAGGAATGGGGCTGGAGGCACTGGGGTAGATGCACACCCATCCTTAGTATCCCAGCATTTCTGGGATATCCCAGCTAAAGAGCCAAATCAGGACCTGTTCTAACTTGACTGTTAGAAGGGTCTGTTCCTGTCAGGGCAAAAAGTCTCAGAGCTCTGCCAACAGCACATAAACTGAAAATTTACCACACTGGACTTTACTGGCTCTCCTTACCTTACATTCTTTTTCCTCTGAAGTGATTGCCTTTTTCATTCTACTCTCCTCATCCAAGCCGCTGCCAGGTTTCCCACTCTCCTGCTCTCCGTAGCACATCTTGCTTGCCTTGGTAGCAGGAAAGCTCTTCTGGATGGGAGGCAACAGCTTGGAGGGAAGGAGCATGGATGGACTGGCCAGAGAAAACCTCTTGGCAAGAGGGTAGCCAGTCAGGCCTGCAAAGTGGAGACACAAAATGTATCAGAGCCTGCAATGCAAATCTAAAGCATTGGAAGCTCCGTATTTCATGGGACAGATTCCTTGGAAGCTTCTAAACAGCTGCACAGAGAAACATGGTCATTGCCAGCAGACCCTTTAATCAGGCCGAGAGAAAACCCTGAGCCACTTCCCCAGAGCTACCACAGGAACAGCCTGGCCTCTGGGCTGCCCTGGGACAGCAGGGAGGACACAGGAGCCTCACCTCTGTGTGAGGCTGAGCCATGCTCACAAGGCAAGAAGTGAGTTCAGTGAACTCCCACTTTTTCATCAACATCTCTAATGGGTGAGACAGTCAAGGGTTTTCTTCATTTTTGAGACAATTTCTTTGGTTTTATTTTTCCCAGAACTAGCCTGTGTTTAATTCCTCTGAACTGTATTCAGTTAGCAAGTTTGAAAGGAAAGATGGAAGGCTGCAATGGTAAGAGGGGAAAAAAAGATTCTTTCTTGAGGTTGGCCTTGTCTGAATCCACAAGAGAAACCCACACAGCTGTGACTGCTAGCTCTGAAAACCACAAAGATCTCTCTGCAAGCAGGCAGGCCTTATTGATGTTTCTGTAACACCCTAATACCATCCTCAATGTTGGACCCAATCAGCAAGCAGAGGAAGAACACAACATTTATCTATAGTGAGACCAGACATTGATGGGAGAGAAAGCAACAGGATTTGAATCTCATGACCATGTCCAATTTGGGGTCAGCTGTGGCCACAGTCCCTGTCCTGGCAGACAGAAGGAGTCATTTGGCCTCTGTCAAAAAGGAGAAAACAGCATAAACTAATGAGACAATGTTGTGATGCCATGGGTGTCCTTGCAGGATCATCTGTAGCTGTCAGGCACCTACTCTGACACAGAGCCACCACTGACACCATGGACAAGTTTTCCCTGAAATCAGGGGGACTTTCTTTCCATTTACTCCAGCCTTTTAGTTCCCTTCTATCCACACCTTTTCCTTCAGTGGTCTTTCCTTTTCTGGTGAAATCCATCTTCAAACCCGTGCTTCTGCCAGGCAGAAGTGTCAGGGTTTGAATCTGGAATGGCTCTCGGAGTTGGCAGCGACGGGAGCTCGGTACCCAGCCTCAGAACAAGGCCGGGTGACTCCAATCGCCAGCGCTCGGCACACAGAGGCAGAGCCAGACGCGTCTGCTGCCGCTGGGGCCGTGTCCAGCACAACCTGCACCAGCCCAGCCTGGGGCTGCCCCTTTGTGACACGCTGCCCATGCTTCTCTCGTTTCCATGGCTGCAAAACCCCACCCCAACTCCATCCCCTTCCATTCCATTCCCTTCCCTAGGGCAGCCAGCCCTAAGCCCAACCTGGCCAGGCCTGAGGCTTTCACACTGCCTAGGATGTAGACCCTCTCCAAAGCTTCTTTTCAAGGTCTTTTATTTTGTAATTCCCACTCAGTTCTGGGTTGCAGCTTGTTGGTGTTGGATTTTGTTTCATTGTCTTCACATCACACAAAGTGGTGAGACACAAACAATGGCACTGGGCAGTGGAAGTAGAAGCAGCTTTGCACTCCCCGGTGGATGGCCCCAAAACTCAGTAGGCCAAGAGCTGTATGTTCCTTTTTGCTCCACTTCATTGTTCCAGGGCTTTATCCTCTTCTTTCTTTATTGCAGAGACACCCATAAACATGATCTGCCTCAAAACATTTCTGATCCTGGCAGTTCCTGACAATTCCAAATTTTCTTAATGGAAATAGCACGGGGCAGGTCATTCTAAATCTCTCCTCAACAGAGCAGATCAAACTAACCATCCTTGATTTGGATGAACTAAGCCTGAGCCATGGGACCTGTGGGTCTGGTCCCTATTTCTGCATCTGCAAAATTAATTCTTCAAGTCTCATCTCTCCTATCTATTCAAAGTCTGCATTAGATGCCCCCAGTGTCAGTGGGCTGATATAATCAGCTTTTGTACACATTCTGCCCCCTGAGCCCAGCAGCATTGCTGGGACCCTGCAGCACCCCTGCAGGCCAACGTGCTCCAGGCACAGCTGCAGGAGGGAGATTGCAACAAGTCCTGGCTGAAGGAGTCTCCAGGCTGCTGCAGCCCTTCCCCTGCGGCGGGATCATCCCTCGCTGCCATGGGGGGAGCCATGGGGCTGACGGGCTCTGTCCAGATGAGCGTCTCCTCCACGTGCTGCTGCTGCTGCTGCTGATCCAGCTGCTGCTGCCTTCCCCCACAGCTGGATCAGGAGCCTGCCTGGGAAAATAACACTGCCAGTGCCTGTGCCAGCCACTGATCCCTGCCAGGAGCCTTGCACACTGGGCATCCTGCCCACCAAACTGCTCCACTCAGGTGATGTCAGAATGTTACAGACATCTTTGTGTGAAAATCCTTTTCTTTAGGATTTTTCCTTCTGAGAAGCTAAGAGGCCTCAGAGACAAAATGTAAACAATGATTATCTGCCGCTGTGGAATGCAACAGGTGGGTTCGTGATTGGTCTCATGTGGATGCTTTGATTTAGTGACCACTCACAGCAGAACTGGCTCTCTCTCTGTCCGAGCCACAGATCTTTGTTATTCATTCTTTCCTTTTCTATTCTTAGCTTAGCTACCTTCTGAGAGAAAACCTTTCCTTCTATTTCTTCTTAGTATAGTTATAAAGTAATATATATATATATAATAAAATAATAAATCAAGCCTTCTGAACATGGAGTCAACATTCTTGTCTCTTCCCTCATCCAAGAACCCCTGTGAAAACTGTCACATCAGAACACATCAAAATACATTCAAACAATGTGTTTTCCACATTCTGGCAAAGTCATGGCCACATGTTGGAGGCAGACTGCTGTTGGCAGAATGGGGGAAGCCCCAGCAGCTGCTCTCCCCATGGCTGGATGGCCACAGCAGCAGAGCAAGTCTCCCACCGTGCCCACTGCTGTGGGACCCAGTGCTTTGGGCTTGTTCCCACTGAACTCAGACTGCTGCTACAGCAGCAGCATCACTTCACACATTTGATAACAAAGAGTTGGAATGGCACACAGGAC
This sequence comes from Zonotrichia albicollis, assembly GCF_047830755.1. NCBI lineage: Eukaryota > Metazoa > Chordata > Aves > Passeriformes > Passerellidae > Zonotrichia > Zonotrichia albicollis. The sequence continues at coordinate 88,147 of NW_027428334.1, read as the reverse complement.
TTGCCCCAAGAGCTACAAATTTTTTTTAAAAAGAGCAGGGGACGGGGGAGTTGGAATACTCAGTTCGTTTTTAATACAAGCATACCTGGATTTAAGCAGGGACACTGGGCTAATCATACTGGGGACTGCCTTGTAAGCCTTGTCTCTACCAATTCCCAGCAGTCCACAAGCAATTTTCACTACAAAGGGGTAGATAAGATTTTACAACACCTCCATGAGCAAGTCTGAGCCAGAAGTCAAAGCACAAGACAAATACTCCCAAATCTGCCCCCACTGGGGAAAGGAAAGAGAAAAGTAGATTAAACAAGTACCCTTACAGCTGAAGTGCCTGCATTTATCCCATGGTCCAACAAAAGCCCCTCAATTCAAACACACAGCTTAAGATCAAGGAATAGAAGTGTTTTGAGGCCATTTAACACCTGATTCCTATTACTTTCAAGGAGAAGTGAATGTTAAATCCCTTAAAAACACACATGCAGGTCTATTTGGGACTGCATCCTTCAAAAGCACAAATGGAGGTTTAGAATTGCAGACTGTTTCCATTGGAAAAGACCATTTAGGTCATCGAGTCCTTCCAATAACCTGAGACCCTTGACACTGCCAAGGCCACCACTGAAGCATCACCCAGGACAGGATTGGCCTTCTTGGCCACCTGGGCACACCTGGCTCACGTTCAGCCACTGCCAACCAGCACCCCCAGGTCCTCCTCTGCTGGGCGCCTTTCCAGCCACTCTGCCCCCAGCCCGTGGCCTTCCATGGGGCTGCTGTGGCCCAAGGGCAGGATGGGGCACTGCACCTTGTTGAACCTCATGCAAGTGGCCTCAGCCCATGATCCAGCCTGTCCAGACCTCTCTGCAGAGACTTCCTGCCCTCCGGCAGATCAACACTCCCACCCAGCTTGGCATTGTCTGTAAGCTGCCTGAGGTGCCCTTGATTCTCCCCTCCACATCATTGACAAAGATGTGAATCACACCTAGCCCCAGTGCTGAAACCTGGGGAACACCCCTTGTGACCAGGTGCCAGCTGGATTTAATTCCACTGAATTCCACCACTCCCTGGGCCCAGCCATCCTGACAGTTTTTACCCAGGGAAGAGTGCATTCAGTTCTCAGTCTTTTTCTCAACCTCTGTTCCATGTTTCCCCCCATGTCCAGGAGAAGACAGAGCTTCTCCTTAGACCTCCATTCATTGCTGATGTATTTACAGAAACATTTTTACTCTCTTTGCAATTTTCTTGGAAGAAATTCTCAACAGTGAGGCAGGTGAGGCACTGGGAACAAGTTGTCCAGAGGAGCTGTGGATGCCTAAGGAAGGGTGTTAGGTGAACATGACTCAGCCTCACACAGAGGTGAGGTTGGATCTGAGCTACTCTCTGTTCGGTGAAAGGGTCTTGTGGCAGCGCAGAGAGGCTGTGCAGGGAACAGCTGTGCCCTGCATGTGCCCCCCGCAAGGAGCTGTGCTGCTGCCAGTGCCCCTGGAGCTGTAGGGCTGCTGAGCTGTGGGGCAGGGAGAGGAGCAGCAGGGTGCATGTGCAGCTGAGCCATTGCTGGAGAGCACAGGGCTCTGGGCTCCCTGCTGTCCCAGGGCAGCCCAGAGGCCAGGCTGTGCCTGCGGCAGCTCTGGGGAAGTGGCTCAGGGTTTTCCCCTGGCCTGCCTCAAGTGTCTGCCAGCAGGAGTATGTTTCTCTGTGCGGCTGTTTCCAAGGAATATGTCCCATGAAATATGGAGCTTCAGATGCTTTAGGCTTGCATTCAAGCCTCTGTCACATTTTGTGTCTCCCCTTTGCAGATCTGACTGCCTGCAGTCTTACCAAGAAGTTTTCTCTGGACACTTGCAATGTTCTCCTTCCCTCCCATCCAGAACAGCTCTCTATCCCCTAAGCTCAGGAAGAAGCTGCTGGCTGTCCATAGAGTGTTTGAAGACTTGAATTTTTGTTTCGGTTTCATAGTTAGAGATGTATATATGGTCTGATAGTTTTGAATAAATGTGTTATGATTATATCCTTAAATTTTGATGACATTTTTTATGGTATATATTTTATTTTGATGATTTGAAAACCTAAAAAATATATCAATTTACATAAACCAAAGAGAATGTGAGATCAGGGCCTGCTAGCCTAGAGGTTATGGAGTGCAGCTCATTCAATGTGCCGGTGCCTCACCATGTCCTTTCCTTACCGGGCTTCTCCCTTTCCTCTTTTGCCATGTTTTCTTTGTGACATTTGTGCTGCTATTTTAACTTGTCATTGTAACAGGGCCACTTATTGACATGTTTGGGGCACAATGGATGCAAAGTCCTGTACAGACAAAAGTTTTCTACCTAGATGTGTTCTGTGCTCACCAAAGGCCTGAGCAAAGAAACAAAGACAAGTGTGCCCAAATGGCCAAGCTTTGCTCCTTTGCAATCTCACACAGATCTGGCTCTCAGGTGTCTTCAGTCACAATTCCATAGGTAAGAGGAGGTTGTGTATTTAACTGGGAAATAGTGAACTGCTTTGGAAAAGCCATCTGTATATATATGTACCCAGGACAGCAGTCCAGCTGTGTTGTTTGCAAGTTGTTTGTAGAAGGATGAGTGGACTCTGAGGCCAATAACAAGTGACAAGGGTGCCTCAAATCTATTTACACTCCAGCCTGGGTACCATTCATCCCAGAGCCATGGCACAATGCTTTAGTGTATCCTACACACACTCTGCCTGCAAGAAAAGCTTGGCTTGGCTTATTAGAGTGAAAGAAATAGAATAGAATGGACAGTGAAACTCATCCCTTTGGAATGACTCTCCTGCTTTCCAGTGTCAACTCTGCCCCTCATGCTCCCAAGGCTTGTTACAAACAACTATCTAAAATTGCTTAAAAATTCCCCGGCAAGGTTCAGTAAAAACCAGATTGAATATTAAGCAGTAGCTGAACATGGCTGAGCCTTACACAGAGGTGAGGTTGGATCTGAGCTACCCTCTAAAAAAATCATTGGCAACATTCACACTATTGCTTACAGGTCGTTTAAGGTACAACAAGGAAAAAAATACCAATAGCAACAAACAAATTTCTGTCAATCAAACAAGAAACATTCTGAGAAGTGTTTGTGTGCATGTGTGTGTGTGTGTGTGTTTAGGTGCTCTTCACAAAAGTACAGAAAGGACAAGGCTAAAAAGGAATATAGCCTAAAAGCTTAACAGCACTCCAGCTTAACTGTGGTGGTTAGACTGGAGCCTCCAGGAGTGGGGCTGTTGGCCCAGGATCCATTGCTGAGCAGTGATCCTGCCAGTGCAGCAAACTTGAGAGCTCGCTGCCCCTGAGAGGCCCCACTCAGAGGGAGGTTGCTGCTGGCAGCCACTGTGCTCCAGGAGAGCTCCAAGGGCCTCCATTGGAGCGCTCTTTATGGGCCACAAGAGAGTGGGCCTCAGCCATAAAATGCTTCCTCGTGGCCGCACTGGGGGCCAGCAGCCTGTCTAGCAAAGTGGGAGGAGAAGGATGCCGTGCCATTCAGGCAAGAAAAGTGGTTTGCAAGGCTGTTCCCTGACACCCCAGGAGCTCGTTAGGCGGCACAGGTTCCTGGGAGCGCTCCGTGTCCCTGATAAGCTCAGCAGGAGCTGAGCCCAGGGGCTGTTCAGCAAGGCCCAGGCCTGACAAGCGTTTCCCAGATCACCCTGGGGCCGCACGAGGCCGGGCCCATTCACCACCACAATCTGAAGCACCAAGTTTTGATGGAGGGTAAAAAGCCAAGGCCCAGTGGAAGTGGGCCCTGTCCTCAGGCCTGTGGGAGAATCACAATGCAGATCCTTGTGCTGCTTATTCCATCTCTCCCCTCTTTACTAAGTTCTTGGTGGCAAGGTCACTTAGGTTAGACACACAGCTAATAAACAGTGCTCCTGCAGCTTTCTGCTCAAAAAATTAAACTGAGATTACACATCCCAGATCATGTTCTGTTCCGGTTTAACTGACTGATTTGAGGAATTTCTGGAGCAGCAAATTTGCTTCCTCAAATGTTTACTGTGTGTGACATGGAGCACAGAAGAAAGATTTAATGTCAAAGCCACTGCCCAGGCAGTGCTCTTTTGACAAGTTCTGCCCTGAGCTTTCCTTAGGAAGATCTGAAATGTTCAATGTCACCAGCACAAGCTCCTGCAATGGCTGCTGGCCAGCAGAGCAGGGCTGTCAGCTGTGAAACAAGTGTTGCCACAAGCAGCAACAAGCAACAAGCTCTCCCACGGCAGCAAATCATGAGCTGGGAAGGATCTGATCTAAAGGCCAAAGCTCCTTAGCTCCTTCCAAGAGGGCTGGAACACTTCCTCATTCCAATGAGCTGCGGTGCTGGACACCACAGCTCTGTGTGAGCACTGGACACAAGTTGCTCCCACTGAGTGCTGGGATGGTTCCTGCAGGAGCTCTGGGCTCCTGTGAGTGCCAGACACAATGAGGAGAGAAGGAGCCCAGGGCACTGACACACCTTTGCCTTGGGCATAGCCCGGCCTGGAACAAACACCCTGAAAGGTTTCCCCTTTGGCCCATGTCTTGAAAGGTCAGGTCAGCTGTTTGATGACTCAGGTTGGTTTGGTGTCAAGGAATTTCCCTCAGAAATACTGGGTTTGTCTCCCTCTGTGCCTTCCCCTCAGCAGCTTTGGGGATGCTCCTGTGTGAAGCCATCTGTCTCACACAGTTGGAGACAACTTAAATCCAACACTCTGTAATAAGTCGTCTCCTCTAATGTGTTCCAACAATCCACTTCCAGCAATAGGAAATTAATACTAATAGATGAAAGCGGAAGGAAACCAACAGCTTATTAACAAACAGAATGCCTACAAAGCAAGAACAAAGGCAGTGACTTCTAGATATCAAACTGCCAGACCTCACCGTCTTCCACTGGAACAAAGACCCAAAATGCCAGAGGAAAATCCCCCCAGGACTCGCGTTCCAAGATGGCGCCGGGTTCTCCCTCAGGAAGAACAGGAGCCATCACGGAGTAGTTCCGGCAGCAATGAATGTTCAGGGGCTTGTCCAGCACTGACTTTCTCCCAATGGCAGAGCTCTGGGGAGCAGCCACGGCAGGTGAAGCAGCTGGACTGGAGCCCCTCGGTTCTTTTCTCCCCGCTGTGGCTCAGCTCACACACTCTCGGGCTGGGAGCGGAGCCGCTTCGCTTCTGCCGGCACCGTGTCCCTGGGCTTGGACAAACAGATTTCAGCCAGGAGAGCCCTGCACACTGTTCCTCGTATCTCTCATAACAGCCTCAAACAACTACAAACACTCTGCCTACAGCAGCTTTCACAAAGAGCTGCAGAAATCCAGGATAGCCTAAAGTGAGCGGCAAAAGGCTTTTGCCTTGCTCTTGCCACCAGAATTCTTGATGATCTGATGCAATTTGATTCACATATAACATGGTTTCTGAGTTTTTCCATTGAAATATTTCATGATGAGTGACAAGCCTTGGGAGCAAGAGGTACAGGACCGATGTGCGAAACCATGAGCATATCCTCCAAAGTGACCAGTTTAATTGTCCATTTTATTACTCTTGTATTTATTGCACAACTCATAGGCAAATCCAAGCTTTGCTTGGAGGCAAAACAGGCATGGGATACACTAGAGTCCCTTGTAGGGTCACCAGGGCTGGCAGTGACAAAGCAGGCTGTCTGCTTCATTGTGAACCACTACAGAGCTACATCCCAACGTGTTTTTAGGAAGCACTGAATTATTAAGCCCCCTGTTTCTGCATGAGATACAAAAAAGGAGATCCCAAATGATTTTCATGCAAGCATGCAGTAAAGAACTGATCTTGCTCTCCTAATTGAAGCTTTGGCTTGGGCAATTGCACTCTTCCCATTCATCTTTTGACACAGACACTCCAGGTTTGCCCCCACACCCCTGCAAGGCTGGCAGTCACTGTTTCCCATTTACTGTTCTTCCCTAGAGCCAGTACAGTGGCTTCTTTGAAACTAAAAGCCCTGAGATCTGGTTGTCTTGAAGGAGCATGAAATGCTATTCAAGTGTTCACATTGGTAATACCCAGGTCTGCACTCCCCAGAGCTCTGAAGCAGCAGCAGGAGGACCATGCATCATTGCTGTTTGTGGATGTTCATGTTTCTGGTGGGCAAGAGCAATGGCTTTGAGGAGGGACAAGAATGCCCCTCTTCCAACAGTGGCTGAGAAAGGAGATGTGAAGTTTCACTGCCTTTTCTAGGATATTTTTGAAAGATCTAAGAGAATATTGCAGCATAGAGCTGGTCCCTAATTTTGTCTCCAGAGAAATCCCCAAAAGAGACATTCAATCTCCTGCTGATGGCAGCCCCATAAGCTCATGGACCAGTTTTCCCTGAAACATGCCACCCTGTCTGGACTTTACTAGGCCAGGACTAAACCCATAGCTAAGCAAACACGTGCAGCAACATGACACAGAGTTTTTCCATCAGAAAACCCAATTAACACATTCACATGCAGTTTATTCTGTAACATCAGAAGCTGGCAGCCATGAGGATTTTGCTGGCAAAAGGTTGCAGTATGCACTGGGACCAGAAGTGGTTTTCTTTAAGGCAAAGCAAATTGAAATGTGAAGTTTAAAAGCTTCAAACGACTGTGAAAGAAAACTGCAAAATAATTTCTGGATAAGTGTTCTGGTTTAAAAGCAAAACCAGTGAGAGACTCTAAGTCAGAAATACAATTTATTAGGAAAAGGGGAAAAAAAAAAAAAAACCACAAAAATACCCCATCCAAAATACATGCAATAATGTAAAAGAAAAACCACTGACAGAGTCAGAATACAAGCTCTGACACCCTCTTGGTCAGGGTACTGGTAGCAGTCCAGTTGGATTAGTGGCTGCACTCCTCCTGGAGTGGCACATGTGATCCTGTAGAAGGGTATAGTCTTCCTCTGAAGTTCCAGTGGAAAAGGCGGCCATTCCTCTGGGAATCCAGTGGAAAGGCTGCTTGTTCTGTCCCAAACTCCAGATTATTTGCAGGTGGGGATGCTTGGTTCCTCCCCTCTGGGCACAGCATCTCACAATGGGCTCTTATCATTCCATGAGTCATGGGGTGGGTCCATGAGACAGAAAGGGCTCCCAGAGGGAATTATCTCTGAGTCATGGGGAAAGGCATTGATGGGCCCATTAACAGGAGATAAGGAAAAGAACAATGCCCCTCCTGGTTTCAACAGCTCTTGAAGATGGAAATAGAATACATCCTTATATTGTAACCAAGGATAATAGGGAGCATTGTCAATGATCATGCAGCCAACCAAGAGCTGGAGCTGAATCCAGAATTGCTTGTTCCAGCTACACAGGAATTCATTACCCTGGCAAGCACAGCTCCATGGGAACAAAGATCTCTCATCTCTGGGCTGAATTGTAGCATTGTGTGTCCTGGATGAGTTTTCTTGTAAAGTTGTTAATTTTTTTATAAGTAGGTGTCATGGTTTGAGCCTGGCACAGAGCCAGTGCCCCTATGAAAATTCCCTCACCCTGGTGTCTGCTGTGAGATGTGACCAGGAATAAACAAAACAGGCTCCAGCTTAAACATAAAGAACACTTTATTACCTAAACTACAGGAAAATAGGGAAAAACTATAAGGAAAAGAAAAAAAAATTGAAAACCTTACAAAAAAACCACTTTCCTCCTCCCCACTACCTGAATTTCCCAATCCGATACATTCTCCCAAATCACCAACTGCCCAGCCTGGCACCACACTTTAGTATACTCAAACTTCAGTTCATGAAGAGGAGAGGAGTCCTTCTTGTTCCATAGGCTTCCCCTGGAAACACACTGAAACCTCGTGTGCTTCCCTGTCACTTCGGCACCGCCCGGAAAAAAGTCCTTTTGCCGCTTGTGACATCTTCCTTCCATGCCCAGTGCTCTCACCACCGTGCATGGATCAGAGCTGCTTTTAGGGTTGTCTTTTAAGGATGCCTTGTCTCACTCCAAAAAGGCACAGTCTCTGCTTTGGGACATCTGTCCCCCCCATATTTTTCCAACCCCCTGGGGCCGCGGGGTCCTCACGATGAACCCTCCTGGTTCTGAGGCACTGCCTCCCCCTAAGTGCAGTCTCTGTGTCACAGGAACAAACTGAGTCCATGGCCACAAGAAAAGTCCAGCCACAAGGCCACTCCAAGCATCTCTCTCTTCACTCAGCCAGTCTTCTCTACGTCCTTCAGGCCAGGTCCTTGTCTCATCTCATCTCCTATCTCCCTTCTTATTCAGCTTCGAGGAGGATTAGCATTTTTGCAAGGCCCCAATCATGAAAGAAAGGGGTTAAAACTTTCAGTCTCTGTCTGTCCTGGAGCTGCGGCACTCCCACACACGCTGCCGCTCCGGCCGGGCACTCTTCCCCCCCCCTCCTTCTCCTCCTGGGCCGGCTGCTATCACATTCGGTGTCGCCCGCTCTCCTCTCTCCTTCCTGGGGGGGGGATGGCTGCCCGAGGGCTGACTCCCTGGGCTCTTCCACCCTTCCATCCTCGAGGGCCTTCTCACCCCCCATCTCTGTCCAGGCCCCAGGCCTACCGCATGGCAGCCCCTCCCCCGCCCAGCAGCAGCGGCTGGACAGGGGAGGGTGATCTGACCTCTTCGCCTCGACGTCCCAAGAGGACCTCCCAGGGCCAGAGCCCTGCTTTTTAACCCCTGTGTATTCTCGGAGGTGTGTCCAAACCCCACTGGCTACACCAGGTGCCAGTCTCAAACTCAGAACATTCATTGGTTTGACCACAGCTTCCCAGAATTCCCACTTCTTCCTGGTCAAACCACCACAGTAGGGTTTTGGTTTGACCCTCGGTTCCCCCCATGTTCTCCCTCCTAATGGTTTGTTCCTCCTGCCAGTTACCTGTCTATCAATGTAACCAACCCCCTTTCATTTCAAGAAATTTCTATGTCAATCTTCCCTTACTTAACATATGATTTGTCCCCTGAGCCTTGTCCCTCCCCTACGCCATTCCTATTGGTTCAGGTGTGTCCCTCGCTCCTCCCCTGAGCTTCGTTCATTGGTCCCTCGTGGCTCCTCGTGTCACGCCTGTAATAAGTAACAATATATTTGTTCATTAATAGCTAGATGATAATTTAAATTGAAAACAATAGCTAAATAGCTTTTGTAGAATATCTATAGGGCTGTATGGGAAACGTTTAAGTAGTGCTTGGGCCACAAATCCCCCCTTGGTAACCAGATACAGCTACATCTAGTAATAATTACTAACCTTGTAACCTTTTGTTTGCTCTGCAAAAATTCCAACCTATAGATGTAGGAGACTTTCTGAAACACATATGGTAACAATTATTAACCTTGCAAGAACGTTGAGCTTAAAAGATTAGACTTATAGGTATGCCTTATAAGGAAAGTGGCCAAAGAGGAAGACTTGGGGCCTTCATCCCACGACCACTAGAAGGCAGAAAAAAGACCCCTAGCAACAGGAGGAGCACGCGCAGAAAACAGACCACGTCACCCAGGAATTCGGAGAAAAAGGACAATAAAAAGCGAACTTAAAAGGGGGAGACGCGTGCCTAAGAGAGCGAAGTCTCCTGGCCGCCCAGCACTGAATCTTGCTTATTCTTGCTTGCATAATAATAAAGATTATTGCACAATTCTTAAATTCGGTCGGTTCGTTTATCACAATTTGGTGCCGTGACTCAAATCCTGAGACAGGGTTGGTTTGAGAATTCGGGGGGGGGGTGCCCCCACCCCTTTGGTGGCCCTCATCTTCTCAACCGACCCCCCCTCTGGACTGACGAACCTAAATTCGAGAATAAGCAAGGAAACACCAGTGACCCTGTAAGCTTTGTGCACGAAGATCCGAGCGAAGACGCAGGACGCGTGAGAATACGGGTGAACCGCTTGGTTGGGTTGGAATCCCAGGGCAAAGTGAATGAGACGTCCAACTGAGGACGAAGCAAGAGGGACCCTCCAGTAGTGCGGTTCTCGTAACCCGCGAGGGAGCGAGCCACGACCGAGGGGGGTGTGTGTGTGTGTGCGTGGAGGTGCCTTGGAAGATGGGGCAGAAGGAGAGCAAGCCTTCTGACCCCCTGGGGGAGGGCCCCCGGTTACCCCCAATACCTAAGGATAGTCCGTTAGGATTAATGATTAACTATTGGGATGATTTTCCCTCCAGAAAAGGGAAGGATAAAGCAAAAATGATAAATTATTGCATGGTAGTATGGGGGGTAAGAAACTGGATTCAGGAAATACATACTGGCCCGTTTTCGGATCCTCTGAGGACTGGGTCTGTCAAGCCTTGAATATCTATGTGAATTCCAAAGAGCCAGAAAACCTGGAGGAGAGTGCTTATGCTAAATTGTGGTTGGTAGGAAGTAATGAGCAAATAACTAGATTGCTCCCCCTTAAGGGAAGCCAAGGGGAAGAAGATAGAAAGAAAAAGTCCCGAGTGGAGGAAGAGATTTCTATTTATCCTCCCCCATATGTACCACCACCAGCCCCAGCCCCTCCTGTATCCCTTCCAAACATTCCTCCAGCATCAGCCCCTGACAAACAGCAGGTCACAGACTCCTCGGATTACAGGAGACATACTCGGAGCCAAATGAAAACAGTAATTGAGGAAGGAGAGAACAGTGGATTGTTCCCTCTTAGGGAAATAGCATTAGGAGGACCTCAGGCTGGGATGGGGTTTGTCACTGTCCCCTTAAACTCAGGAGATGTCCGTGAGTTTAAGAAAGAGATGGGAAAATTATTAGAAGACCCTACAGGAGTAGCAGAAAGGGTGGATCAGTTCCTGGGACCAAATAAATATACCTGGGTAGAGATACAGTCCATTCTAGGCATACTATTTACAACAGAGGAGAGAGGGATGATTAGAAGGGCAGGAATGAGAATTTGGGATGCCCAGCATGTTCAGGGTCCTGTGGCTGATGTCAAATGGCCCTTGCAAAATCCCAATTGGAATAATCAGGACCCCAACCATCGTGGTCATATGCAGGACTTAAGAACTATTATAATCCAGGGCATACGAGAGGCTGTGCCCCGGGGACAAAATATAAGCAAGGCATTCAGAGAGTGCCAAGGAAAGGATGAGACCCCCACTGAATGGTTGGAAAGATTAAGGAAGAGTTTTCAGTTATACTCAGGGGTGGATCCAGAGACGCCTATGGGGCAAGCACTCCTGAAAACACAGTTTGTAGCTAAATCGTGGGAAGACGTTCGAAAGAAATTAGAAAAGTTAGATGATTGGCAGGACAGAGGACTTGATGAATTGCTTAGGGAGGCTCGAAAAGTATATGTTAGACGGGAGGAAGAAGCACATAAAAGGCAAGTTCGGATGATGGTGGCAGCAGTAAGGGAGGGGCAGCGAAACAACCCTCCGCCACGGGAAAGAAATGACATGAGGAGGGGTTCCCGGGATTTAGGAGGGCCCCCAGTGGGGGGGGAGAGAAGGAACGGGGTGCTACTACTGTGGTGGGAAAGGACACATGAAGAGGGAATGTCGAAAGAGGCTTAGGGATGAGAAAATGTTCAAAGAGGATTAGGGGGGGGTCAAGGGCTCTATTTATTGGGGACTCAAATGTCATCAGAGCCCTTGGTAAAACTTAAAGTGGGTCCCCAGCAAACCCCCATAACCTTCCTTGTAGACACGGGGGCCGAGAGATCAACAGTTCAGTCTTTGCCCCCGGGATGTAAGATTTAGCCTTTAACAGTACAGGTTATTGGGGCAAAAGGGGAACCCTTCAAGGTTCCTGCAATTAAAGATGTCTTAATAGAATCAGAGAAAAAAATAGGGATAGGATCCTTGCTACTAGTTCCTGAAGCCGATTACAATTTATTAGGTAGGGATTTAATGGTGGAATTAGGAATAAATAGAAATATTGAAGAAAAACAGTTGAAAGTCTGACTGTGCCCCCTACGGGCCACTGACGAGGAGAAGATAAACCCGGAGGTTTGGTATACCCCTGACACAGCAGGGAGACTGAATATAGAGCCTTTCACAGTTATTATCCAAAACCCGGAAATCCCAGTGAGGATAAAACAATATCCCATGTCAGACGATGGGCAAAGGGGACTAAAACCAGAAATAGAACGGTTAATACAACAAGGGCTCTTGGAACCTTGTATGTCTCCCTTCAACACCCCATCTTACCTGTAAAAGAACCAGATGGGAAATACCGACTAATACATGATTTAAGGGAAATAAATAAGAGAACTATTGCCCGGTTCCCTGTAGTAGCTAATCCCCATACATTGCTCAGTCAATTGAAACCTGATGACCAATGGTATAGTGTTATAGATTTAAAAGACGCCTTTTGGGCATGCCCCTTGAAGCAAGAATGTAGGGACTATTTTGCATTTGAATGGGAAGATCCCGATACCCACCAAAAGCAACAACTAAGGTGGACCGTGCTCCCACAGGGATATACCGAGTCCCCGAATTTATTTAGGCATGCATTAGAACAGATAATGAAAACCTATACCCCAAACCCAGGAATAACCCTTGTTCAATATGTAGATGATCTGTTAATAGCTGGAAAGAGTGAGGAAGCAGTTAGGGAAGAAAGCATTAAGCTTTTAAACTTTTTGAGCATTCAGGGGCTGAAGGTGTCCAAAAATAAACTGCAATTCGTAGAAGAAGAAGTGAAGTACCTGGGACACCGACTCAGTAAAGGAACTAAAACAGTAGATCCAGAGAGGGTTAAGGGAATCCTCTCCCTTCCCCCCCCAAGAAATAAGAGACAAATTAGACAGCTATTGGGTCTCATAGGATACTGCAGACAATGGATTGAAAACTTTAGTGGCAAAATAAAATTCTTGTATGAAAAACTAACTACTGAAGGTTTGATTAAATGGACTGAAAAGGATGATGAATCATTAGAACAACTAAAAGAGGAATTGACTAATGCCCCGGTGCTAAGCCTCCCCGATGTTAGGAGACCTTTTTATTTGTTCGTTAATACTGAGGCAGGAGTAGCATTTGGGGTACTGGCTCAGGACTGGGCCAGCAGTCGAAAACCAGTGGCATACATTTCTAAATTACTGGATCCAGTAAGTAGGGGATGGCCAACATGCTTGCAGATTATAGTAGCCACAGCCCTTTTAGTGGAGGAAGCTCTCAAAATTACCTATGGAGGAGAACTGAAAGTTTTTACTCCCCATAATATACGGGCAGTATTGCAACAAAAGGCAGAAAATGGATAACAGACTCCAGACTTTTGAAATACGAGGGCATTTTACTGTCATCCCCTCGGTTGATACTTGAAACCACCTCTCTGCAAAACCCTGCTGAATTCCTGTTTGGGGATCCACAGGAGAATTTAACTCATGATTGCTTACATAGCATAGAGAAACAAACAAAAATTAGACCGGATCTCGAAGAGGAAGAACTGGAAGAAGGAGAAAAGTTATTTGTGGATGGTTCCTCTAGGGTTGTTGAGGGAAAGCGAATCTCGGGATATGCCATTGTGGGAGGTGAAAATTTAGAAATAATAGAATCCGGCCCTCTGAGTCTTAGTTGGTCAGCCCAGGCCTGTGAGCTTTATGCGGTATTGCGGGCTCTGAAATTCTTGGAAGCTAAGGATGGGACCATCTATACGGATTCAAAGTATGCCTTTGGAGTGATACATACTTTTGGAAAAATTTGGGAAGAAAGAGGGTTAATAAATTCCCAAAGAAAAGAATTAATACATCGGGAACTAATCACTCAGATATTACAAGCGTTAAGAGGCCCAAAGAGAATAGCAATAGTACATGTTAAAGGACATTAAAAGGGTCCCTCCCATCTGATCAGAGGAAACAATATAGCAGATAGAGAAGCAAAGAAAGCTGCCCTCAGAAAATTCCAGGAGCAGGGAACAAGGAGAATGCGAGATGGCGAAAGAGTTTGTGTCCTGAACTTCACAGCCCAGGAAAAGGAAAAATTAGACAGAATGGGAATAACAGAGAATGAGGGTATTCGAAAATTACCAGATGATAGGGAAGTGCTGCCAAAATCTGTAGCTCAGAGGATAGTGCAGCAGTTACATGAAAAGACTCACTGGGGAACCTAAGCCTTAGTAGATCAGTTTACTATTAAGTATATGTGTATAGGAATTTATGATATAGCAAAACAAGTAGTTAGGGGATGTATAACATGCCAGAGGGTTAATAGGCATCAAGCTCGAGAAAGGATTCCAGGAGGAAGGGAATTAGCACACCGACCTTTTTCACATGTACAAGTAGATTTCACCAAGCTACCAAAAGTAGGGAGGTACAAGTACTTATTGGTACTAGTAGATCATCTAACCCACTTCGTAGAAGCATATCCTACATCATGGGCTACTGCAAACGTAGTGATTAAAACCTTACTGGAAGAAATAATCCCTAGGTATGGATTAGTAGAAATATTAGACTCTGATAGAGGCCCCCATTTCGCAAATAAAGTACTAAAAGAGGTAACCACGGCCTTAGGTACTAAATGGAAATATCACACTCCTTGGCACCCTCAAAGCTCAGGGAGGGTAGAAAGGGCAAATGGAGAAATCAAGAAGCAACTCACTAAACTTATGGTGGAAACTAAAATGTCATGGGTCAGATGTTTACCCCTGGCACTGCTAAACATTAGAACCCAACCTAGGACGGATGTGGGAATTTCTCCCTTTGAAATGCTCTATGGAATGCCTTACGACTTAGAGCTACCAGGGAACCATCCCTGTATCCAAGATAGTCAAATTCAGAGTTACATACAACAGCTAATGAAACGAAGGGAGGAACTAAAACGAAAAGGGCTATTGGTACAAAGACCCCCTTTGGACATAGCAATGCATAAGCTTAAACCTGGAGATAGAGTCCTAATTAAAACTTGGAAAGAGACCTCCCTAACACCCCAATGGGAAGGTCCCTATGTTGTTCTGTTTACCACAGAGACAGCCGTCCGAACTGCTGAAAAAGGCTGGACACATGCCAGTCGAGTGAAAGGACCCATCACTGCAGACACCCCTTGGGAGGTGACCAGTCGCCCTGGAGATCTACGATTGACTCTTCGGAAAACATAAGAATGCATAGCAACTGGTAATATGAATGACTGAGAGGGAGAAACACCGACTGCAGCTACTGGTCAGAGACAATATTCAAAGGGTGGGAAAGGAACTGAAGTGTCCTCTTATTTGGCACACATGGGATGATCTGATATCAGTGGCTGAGGTCCTCTCTGAGATAAGGCGGCCACTGTCTAACAGACCTGGGTGCATTAAATGTGGTGATCCCATCTGTAGGGCATGGATAAAAATATTTTGCGGGGGATGTAGGCTCAAATGGTGGGTTTTCCAATCACAGTTAGGTGGGGGTATCTGGTATCATACTTGTGATTGGGGTTGGAGGAGGGAAAACCCTTACACGGCTCTAAGCAAATTTGCAACAGCCCCAGGACAAAGAGAAATCCCTTATAGGGAGGCAATAACATTAATTGAAAATATAGAGCAGAGGAGACATTGGGCCCTGGCCTGGGCAATACATCACCAATCATATAGGATCATCTGCCAAAATCAGAGTGTGATATTAGACCAGGTGTGTGTAGGGAAAAAGATTCATGTCCCCATAGAGTGGCAAGTTGAGCCCCGAAATTGGGATAGTACCGTACGCTGCTACTTCCGAATATATAAGAAATGAGCCCGTAAGGCTCGGAGGAAAAACCCAGACAGTGAGACTCAGGCCCTATAAAGCTCGCTAGGAACGACAGAGAATCTGCCATAAGATAAGAGAGATCCTTTGCCTGGAGGCCTGGCAGCCTGCCCTTAGGAGTAGGGGCAGGAACGAAAGAAATAGCCCAAATAATGCACCCCCTGAAGACTACCCCTGCTGCCAAGAAGATAATGATCCCTGCAGACCGATACACCCGGGCTGGCAGGCGAGGCAGAGAGGTAAGGAGGAGTGAGGAAGAGCAACGGGCCTCAGGAACAGGAACGGAGCACAGGAATGCTCCAGGTAAAAGAGATATGGTTATAAGAGGTGAACAAAATTTGTTGCTAGGACCCTGCCCTGCTTGGCGAGCTATTTTTATCATTATAATCCTGAGCTTCCCGACTGCCTGGGGAAACCCCCATCAGCCTTACAAAGGGAACAAGATCCTAGTCAAACGGACCCTGATCACTGACTGGTCTCAGGCCTTTTTGCAATTTACCGGATCTATGGGAAATACCACAGGTTTGAGTTTACAAACTTTAGTTCTGCATGACGGTCTGCCGTATGCTAAACACGAATGGAAGAGGCAGAAAACTTGGGAGCTTCAAGGAGTAGTGGGAGAACAAATTAATATTGGATGTCGAGTGGTTAATGGATCAGACTATACTAACACAATCTCAATCAGTGTTTCCATGGGTCAGGAGGATAAACAAATAAATTTTGAATACCCAGCACGAGACTGCTGGCAAAACTTCACATTAACTCACACGGCAGAGGTAGTCTGTCTCTGGACAAAAGATACACAAGGCCTTTCCTTTAAATTCACAATAAATATTAAAACACAATCTACCACTACTAAACCACACATTATCACCATTTCACCTACACCACCGGTCACACTCACACCAAAAATTTTCAAAATAGGACCTTATATAATCAAAAAAATTGGTCAACAACAAATATTATTTAATCCAGCATGGTCTCTAAAACAGGTCGAACTGCTAATGCAGACTAATGTTTCAGAAATCCAGCCAGCTTGTTCTCTGTTTTTGCAAACATCCTTTGAAGGCTGGACTACTTGGCTCAGGAAACGCAGCTCTTTTAAAACAAGGAAACTTAGAGATGTGACTGGTGTTCTAGGCACAGGACTGGGAATTCTGAATAGCATCGATTCGGAGGTACTAATGAACAAACTGGCTGCTACGGCCAGAGATCTGTCCAAATTACAGCAACCACTGAGGTCATCTCTACTGGCTTTGGGGAGACACCAGTGGACGTTGTCAAACATTTTGCCAAATTGGGAAAGAGTAAATGTGAACGATCACAAATTGGTAATTGATGCACTTGGTGCCACACAAAATAATGTCTCCTTAGCCCTCAGCTGTATCCGGGCACAATTATGGATGCAGTCAGTCTCTGCTGCAATTATAAGAGAGGGCGAGGAAGGCACTTTCCCCACAGAAATTCGGAAAATAATTTGGGATAATGCCACTGAGTTTGAAAGGGAATTCCAATCCTCGTGGAAACTGGTGAATTTTACCTATAACCCTATTTCTAATACAGTCACTGCCTTTGTCTTGACCATACAAAATGCCTCTGTACATCTAGTTTTTCCTGTCATTGCATTAGGAATAAACCATGACGGAGCTGTCCTCTATCCTACAGAACATAGAGGATGGGTCCGTCAGCTTGGTGACAAATGGCAAACTGTTGACTTGGAATCTTGTATTGTACGAGAACAGTTGGGATTCATCTGCGAGGGCGCTGTAATTATAGCTCAAGATATCTGTTTGGACACAGAGCAAAACATTTGCCATTTTGAGATTCGCCCTAATGAAGTTTCTAAAACAGTTCTTATATACATAGGCAATGGGTGCACGTGTTTCAGAACTCTCTGTGATTTTGTGCTAGTAGATGATGTTATGGTGGATACAAAGAATCACTCAAACTTCTGTGCTTGTAACTTCACCAAGATTACAGGGTGTGACACCACTTATGAAGCTACAGTTACCTCTCACCAACTATTACAATCCAACTACACGCTGATTCACAAGTTAATGCCCACCCCGATTGGGATGAACTTCACCCTAGTGAGACAACTATTGTTTCACCAGGATCTGATAAAAATTCTTGAGAAAATCAGGAAAAGCGGACAGAAGACCCTAGTAACTGTTCAACATGATGTAGAGAAAATACACCAGGTAGTAGAAAGAGTGAAGCAAGATAGCAATTATAGGTGGTGGGACACCCTGTTCGAATGGTCACCTACTGCCACAGGTGTCTTAAACAGTATGTGCCATCCCACTGTCGTTCTTTTAATTCTGATTGTACTAGGATTTATTTTCTCAGCAGTTCAATTTGTTGTGAATTGGAATATGATGAAAAGACTAAAGAAATTAGCAGGTATAATTAATGCACAGAGCTTAACTGATGAAATAGATCAGTTAGCGCTTGCTAGGAAGGAGCTAAAAAGGTTTAATGAACAAAATTGGTAAAAAGAGAAATGGGGGATTGTAATAAGTAACAATATATTTGTTCATTAATAGCTAGATGATGATTTAAATTAAAAAAACAATAGCTAAAATAGCTTTTGTAGAATATCTATAGGGCTGTATGGGAAACTTATAAGTAGTGTTAAAGTTACAACCCCCCCCCCCCTTGGTAATTGGATACAGCCACATCTGGAAATAATTTCTAACCTTGTAGAATTGCTTGCTCTGCAAAAATTCTACCCTATAGATGTAGGAGACTTTCTGAAACACATATGGTAACAATTATTAACCTTGCAAGAATGTTGAGCTTAAAAGACTAGACTTATAGGTATGCCTTATAAGGAAAGCGGCCAAAGAGAAAGACTTGGGGTCTTCATCCCACGAACACCAGAAGGCAGAAAAAAGACCCCTAGCAACAGGAGGAGCACGCACAGAAAACAGACCACGTCATCCAAGAATCTGAAAAAAGGACAATAAAAAGCGAACTCAAAATGGGGGAGGTGCGGGCCTAAGGGAGCGAAGTCTCCTGGCAGCCCAGCGCTGAATCTTGCTTATTCTTGCTTGCATAATAAAGATTATGGTACAATTCTTAAATTCAGTCGATTCGTCTATCACAGCTGACAGAGTCAGAATACAAGCTCTGACACCCTCTTGGTCAGGGTACTGGTAGCAGTCCAGTTGGATTAGTGGCTGCACTCCTCCTGGAGTGGCACATGTGATCCTGTAGAAGGGTATAGTCTTCCTCTGAAGTTCCAGTGGAAAAGGCGGCCATTCCTCTGGGAATCCAGTGGAAAGGCTGCTTGTTCTGTCCCAAACTCCAGATTACATGCAGGTGGGGATGCTTGGTTCCTCCCCTCTGGGCACAGCATCTCACAATGGGCTCTTATCATTCCATGAGTCATGGGGTGGGTCCATGAGACAGAAAGGGCTCCCAGAGGGAATTACCTCTGAGTCATGGGGAAAGGCATTGATGGGCCCATTAACAGGAGATAAGGAAAAGAACAATGCCCCTCCTGGTTTCAACAGCTCTTGAAGATGGAAATAGAATACATCCTTATATTGTAACCAAGGACAATAAGGAGCATTGTCAATGATCATGCAGCCAACCAAGAGCTGGAGCTGAATCCAGAATTGCTTGCTCCAGCTATGTAGGAAATCATTACCCTGGCAAGCACAGCTCCATGGGAACAAAGATCTCTCATCTCTGGGCTGAATTGTAGCATTGTGTGTCCTGGATGAGTTTTCTTGTAAAGTTGTTAATTTTTTTATAAGTAGGGTTTTGGTTTGGCCCTCGGTTCCCCCCATGTTCTCCCTCCTAATGGTTTGTTCCTCCTGCCAGTTACCTATCAATGTAACCAACCCCCTTTCATTTCAAGAAATTTCTATGTCAGTCTTCCCTTACTTAACATATGATTTGTTCCCTGAGCCTTGTCCCTCCCCTGGGCCATTCCTATTGGTTCAGGTGTGTCCCTCGCTCCTCCCCTGAGCTTTGTTCATTGGTCCCTTGGGGCTCCTCATGTCACGCCCTTCCCCTTTATAAGTGCCTCCCCACCGGTTTTTCCCTGACACCGTTACTGGCCCCGCCTGGGTCCATAAAGTGGTCTCTGGCATCCATTCTTGTGTCCACTCCCTCCTTCCTTCGCCTCAGTACTTTGCAGTCCTGCTCACGCCTGCGTCACCACGCTGCAGACGGAGCCACTACTCAGGGGTTCTGGCAGAGATCCTGGGAGAGGTGAGATTCGTGGTCTGCGCCGGTCACTCTGGGAGCAGCTAGCTGGCACCCGTCAGCTCCAGTGGCTGCGGGACAAGACTGCAGTGAATGGCGCCCAGACTGCAGTTTAGATTTGAGGGACTCTTGTCACTTGTCATTGGCCTCACAGTCCACTCATCCTTCTGCAAATAACTTGCAAACAACACAGCTGGACTGCTGTCCTGGGTAAATATACATACAGATGACTTTTCCAAAGCAGTACATCATTTCCCAGGGAAAGACACAACTTCGTCTTGCCTATGAAACTGTGATTGAAAACACCTGAGAGCCAGATCTGTGTGAGATTGCAAAGGAGCAAAGCTTTGCTATTTGGGCACAATTCTCTTGGTTTCTTTGCTCAGGCCTTTGGTGAGCACAGAACACATCTAGGTAGAAACTGTTGACTAGACAGGATCCTTTGTATCCATTGTCCCCCAAACATGTCAATGTGTGACAAGTTACAAAGACAAGTTGAAACAGTAGCACAAATGGCGCAAAGAAAACATGGCAAAAGAGGAAGAGGAGAGGCCCAATGACAAAAGGATGTAGTGAGACACTGGCACATCAAGTGAGCTGCACTCCCACAACCTCTAGGCCAGCAGGTCCTGGTGTCACAACCTCTTTTTTGGTTTCTTTAGTTTTTAAAATTTTTTTTATTTTTTGTAAATCAGCAAAACTAAATATATGCAGTTAAAATGATGTCATCAAAACTTAAAGATACAATCAAAAAACATTTATTTAAAACTACATTGAAATATCATATGTACATAAATAACATTTATAAAAGTACAAAAATAATTGCATCTAAATAATATATGTACAGTTGTAATTACGAAGCTTAAAACATAAATCCTGTTAGTGAAAAACTCTTCAGTCAGTCGGTGGCCTCTTCCTGATCTTCAAGGAAAGAGTTCTTCTGGACTGGAGGCAAGAGCTTGGTTGATAACAGGAACATCGGAAGGTACCAGACAAAACCACTTGGCAAGACTGTATCCACTCAGGCCGGCAAAGTGGAGGCACAGAATGGATCAGAGCCTGCAACGCAAACCTAAAGCATCTGCAGCTCCATATTTCAGGGGACAGACTTCCTGGAAACAAGAATTCTTAACTGCTGCACAGGGAAACATGTTCCTGCTGACAGACTTTTGAATCAGGCCAGGAGAAAACTCTGACCCATTCCCCAGAGGAATTCTACAGCCTGGCCTCTGGGCTGCCCTGGGACAGCAGGGAGCCCAGAGCTCTGTGCTCTCCAGCAATGGCTCAGCTGCACATGCACCCTGCTGCTCCTCTCCCTGCCCCACAGCTCAGCAGCCCTACAGCTCCAGGGGCACTGGCAGCAGCACAGCTCCTTGCAGGGGCACATGCAGGGCACAGCTGTTCCCTGCCAATGGGCACAGCCTCTCTGCGCTGCCACAGGACCCTCCCACCAGACAGTGGCCCAGCTCCCTGCTTACCTTTTTCTGAGGCTGATCCATGCTTGGTCTTCACCTTGCCCTCAGTCTGGAGCTCCGTCAGGCCCCCCATGCCATGACTAGGAAGGGCGATGGAGACAATGGGGGCAGATGCACACCCTTCCTTAGCATTTTGTCATTTTTGGCACTGCTGAAAAGTCCCATCCGGAGGTGTCCAACTCAGCACTTGGTCAGCTTTCTGGAGAACATGAAACCTTCACCTCCAGCCCAAAAGGCTGGAGAGGTTTTCCTGCACGTGTGGAGGCTTGCTCTCAGCACACGTAATCAGCTGGGTGCCCATCACCTCGCAGAGGGCACAGGCCAGCTTGGTGACCACAGCGCAGACGTTGGCGCTTCGCACCGGCAGCGCCTTGTTCTCCAGGCAGGACCAGAGCACGGGCAGGGCGTAGCGCTGCACCACTTCAGGGCTCTTGGCATGAACCCATTCCACAAGCACTGCCGGGACAGACACACAGCTCCTTACCCACCAGCCTCAATGCAAACAAGGATCTACCTCTGCTTTTGCTTCTTGGGAGCCTCTCTGGCCAAGATCAGTGAAATAGCACACAGAGCCCCACGACCCAGAAACGGGCAATGCAGCTGATCATCCTTGAAACAGAACCCCCAGCCCCTCAGGACTAATTTCTCCAACCAGAGCCTTGTAGCTGTGGCAGAGTCTTTGTACCATTACTAAATTATTTCACAATTTATGTCTGCATGAACAATGAATGAAACATCAAACTGCCTTCTATTTCCACAAACAAGTTGTCTAACCCACACGGAAGCTTTGGAAATGCACCCCAGAGAGGCAATTGAGAGATTTCTAATAAAAGGGATGATTCCTTTGTGTAACTTTGACGTCAAGGGCCAAAAGTCTCATCTGGCTCTTCCTTTTGCTCCGTAGCACACAGCGAAGGGCAGTATTAGAACACACTTCGAAACTCCAGCCCACCAGAGATGGGTGCTGCTTGACAGCTGGATGAGAAACATCAGTGCCTAGCTGGTGTCTTTGGCAGAATGCTTTTGTGCCTTCCAACCAAGAGCCCTTTCAGTCCTCAGGGTGTCTTAGAGAATTACCCAGACCCCATTGCCCTGGCATTTGGGCACCTCCACACTTTAATGCCATTTCCCCTCTCAATGCTAATGGCATTTTTTCTTACAATGTGCACTGAAATAGGGGCATAGAGAGAGAAAAAGGCTACACAGGGGACTGAAATTTAGCCAGAACACACAAGTGTTGTCTCTCATTGTTTCTGGAATCTGCTCTCTGCTCATTTTCTGAACTGAATTATATCAAACACAGACAAAAATTTACTACCAACAGGCTCCTTGCATGGCAGATTTGGCTGAGAGATCAAAACCTGAAATGCTTGTGAGACCAGTCTTATTTTCTGATCAGGCAAAATGTTATGTAGTAGCTATTTATTATTCTGTGGTGGAAGAGACTTCATGTTCTCTATGCTGTTAATCCACCAGCAGTCATCAACATTGAAAGAGCTCCTGAAAGTACCCCAAACCAATTCTGCTAAGCAGGAAAAGGGTTATGGTACCCATTTAAAAATGAGACTTCATTTGAGTTTAAATGCAATTAAAGACATTGGTCACTGTGGAAGTTGAGAAGAGCCCCAGTGAGAGCTGAGCCCCGAGGCCGAGCGCTGCCCCCATCTCAGATGCTGCACAGCTCTGCAGCAGCCAGGGAAAGCCTGCCAAATCCACCTGCCTTGGCCATTGCCAGGAGGGACAAGCTCAGCACCTCCTGATGTGGAGGAGCTACTCTGCTCTCTGCTCACAGGCATTGCCTGTCAGTACTCCCTCAGAGACCTCTTGGCTTACAAAGGGAGGCCATACCTGTGATGCACTCTGTGACTTCCAGCAGAGCTTCACCACTCAGTTTGCTCCATTGGTGGCTGAGCTCTTTCATCAGTGACACTTCATCTACAAGTGAAACACACGTTTCTGCTCACTCTTCTGAGGGCACAGGAGAAAGGACAGTGGGGAAGGAAAGGGCAGGGGCAACCCCATTTGATACAATAAAGTCAATTTCTGCTCATTTTTGAATCCTTTTCTTCTTTCCTTCCAGCCTACTTGGCAGGGTTTAAAATTCCAAAAGAAAAGCTCTCCTTTCACATGTGTAAATCCAAAGTTGTCTGCTGGACCAGGAGCTATGCTAAAACATTTCACACCAGGGACCTCAAGAGTTCAGTCACATGGAAGCAGTGGAAAGGTTTTGCATCCCAGAGCAAAAAGGAAGAAGCCCATACTTGGGACACAGAAAGGCACTGAGTCAGGCAGTTTGTGACTTCACAGAGCAGCTGAGGTGGAGAAAGTGGAAACTGCCCCTCAAGACCTGACTCTTCCACACTCCATTTTTCAGGCGTATTCCCCCAGTGCGGCATTTTCAGAGCTGACATAAATCTGTGTGGCAGAGGAATTTACAGCAGCCCTTGCCCAGGCAGGTATTTGCTATTGCCATCTTGCCTCATCCAAAACAATGTGTGGAACAAGGCATCACTGACAGCTGGACTTAGACCCATTTGTTCTAAAGAAATGAACTTGGTGAATCATCAGTTCCCCCTTGGAAAAAGAAGACAAAGAAGAAAGGTGGGAAATAGGAAGCTAATGCCTCTAATGCAGAGCCTTCCAGGTGGCTGCTCTGCAGAAGCTCTGATGGGCCGGTGTGCCTTCATGCCAACAGCAAAGCTGTTCACTTGGAAAGTCAAAGTTTGCTTGGGGCCCAAGCAAACTCCAAACCCCCTTTGCCTCTGAATTGTAGCAAAGCTGGAGTCCAGGACTTGCTCTTCAGACCAGCGGCACAGAGCCAAGGCAGCCTGGGACTGTTGGGAAATGCTGCTGCACATTCCAGCCTGTTGGGGATGGTGCATAAGGACTGCACCTGCACAGCTTCTGGTGGGTGTCAGCTGGAGCCTTCCACAGACAACAACAGCTCCCAAGGCACTCAGCGCTCTCTTGTGTGGGACAGACAGGGACACAGGTGAGGAGAGTCCATGCCAGGGCTCAGCCTTACCTAAATGAACAACAGATTGGTCCAGTGCGGTCACAGCTGCGGCACGAACCCCGAGATCCTTTGAGTTCAGGTTCTTTATTATCCCTTCAACCAAACGGACCATCACTGGGTTCAGGGCATCTTCCAGGACTCCAGTCATTTCTGCCAGAACCTCCAGCGCCTGCTGCTTCACCTTCTTATGGGTGTCATTGATTCTCAGGAGAAAATGATCAAAAATCTGTGAAGAGAACAAACGACATGAAAGCTGGATTAAAATGACCTTGTCTGAAAAGGGGATGTAGAAATGAGCCCTCAGCAATATAAAAGATGAAAGTGATCCCTTCTGTCAGGTCAGCCCTTGCTTGCACAATTTCACTGTTTTCCTGTGGGCCACTCACTGGAATGGTTGTGCAACCTGATGCTGCTTGAAAGATTTTCATCTGTTTTTGAGAGTTTTGGCTGGGGCCGGAATAGTTCCTATGGTGTTTCTCTCCACCTATAAATCATTAAATCAATTCCATTTATTAATTCAAAAGGCTGCCTTCTCTTTCAAAGTATGGAAGCAGATATTTACCATGCCCATTTTCCTATACAGTTGCCTCAAGTACTGAGGGCAGTTATAATTTTGCCAAAATTGTAGCGGGAGGAGATCTAATTTGTTTTTTGTCTGTCTCAAAACCTGCTTCTGGAGAAGGACAGGGCTCTGGTCAACTCTTCCAGGATCCAGACCAATTCTTTAACTAAGAGGTAGATTTCTGAAATGTAAAGTGCTCTACAGCTCTCATTAGAGCAGGTTCAGTCCCTTGACAGGCACAGTATCAGGCACCATTTTCTGGTAAAAGGGAAAAAGCAGCTACTGGGAGAAGAAAGGATGGATCGGTCCTTAGCTGTTTTCCTCTTTTTCCAAAGAGAAAAAAAGGCCCCCCAAAAAGAAGGGTGAGCACCATCTTTACCAAGAGGAATAGGGATGAGGATGGAAATGAGAGCCAGAGTTGTGCCTGTGCAAGACAAAATGGAGTTTACAGAAGTGTCCTTTTTAAAACACTTTGTTTAAACCAACCCAGCCTGATAATTCTCTTCCCCATGAAAACCTATTTCTCGTCTAGAGAATAATTGCCATGCTTTCAATGGCTGGATTCCCTTCACTTAACCCAACTGGGAGTAGGAGACAGCAGCAGTTACACCAGCAGAAAATCTCTGCCATCATCTGATGAACATCAGCAATAGGCACCTGCCAGACAAATACAGCTGGACTGAAAGAACTTGTCCTGAAGCCCAGACTTCAATTGCATTTGTCTGGGTAAGAGGGACCAGCCTGTCCCAAACAGCCCGGATGCAGTAGTGCCAAGACACACTGAATTAACCTTACTTCCCCAGGCTTGGGAAAGGAGCTAAAGGAAAGGAACCATGAAGATACCCTACATACTTGGACAATGTTACTGGAGATCAGCTGGGGGCTGGTTTTGCACAGCTCTAGGAGGAGTGCCACTCCTTCCATCCGTGTCTGAAACCCCTTGGCTTCCAGGAGATGGTAAAGCTTCTGCAGTGACTCCCTTCCTTCCACACTTGCAGGTAACGTGACCTGGGCTTTTGGACGGTGGAGGAGGCGTCCACCAGGAGCAGACTTCACCCTGGAAAACAAAATCAAATTAGGACCTGTTGCTGGTAATACCTTCAGTTAATTGTGAGCAAAACATCCTGAGGAGCTTTCCTAATGATGTGATTTCAAGCTAGAAAATCATGAAGCTCTGAGGAACAACATGGACCTCGTGACAATCATCATGGCAGACAATCTGCAAGTGAAATTCTCACCACTGCTCACTCAGGAAAACCAAGGATGAGATGTATCTGATCTATCTTCAAATGCCTTCCAAGGCACACATTGCTTTGTGGGGAAAGGGAGACACTACTTCCATGTTTAAATGCCTCCTCATATGGCAGGTGTGTGTTTTTATAATAAGGAAAGTCATCACTCTGAGGAAGTGTCTCTACACCAGGCAGGACAATCTGGAAAAGTAGCTCAGATGCATCTGAACAGATGAACAGGGGCATATCTGAAGGATCCAGAAAATCAGGAACAGAGATAAGAACAGAAGCCAGACATGCCAGAACTACACTCACATTTCATTTGCTTCCCTAGAGACTAGATGCACAGCTTAACAAATCCTCTGGGAATAATCCTCTGGGATCAACCTGTCTCTTCCATGAGTATGGGAAGATGCTAGCCATGCTACTGAGGCATGTGGTCACCTTCCTGCCACCACTGAGCATGACAGAGCTAAATAAATCCCCTCTGGTAAAAGAGGAGAACAGGTACAAGCAGCTCTGCCACTGGCATGAAGAGACAGCAAGGACCAAATTCCTGTCTTCAATGCTGATTGCAGCACAGGGGGAAATAAACCAAACACATCAAGCAAACCATATGAAGGACAGGAATACCAAGACAGTAAGTCCACATTGAGACACCTGTTGACCAAAATGGCTCAGGAATTAACTTGCTCCTTACTACTCAATCTTGGTACTGTTTGAGGGTAAGAAAACCAGGAATCAGCCAGGCCAAACCACATGGATGGGAACTGCTTGTTTGGGGAATGGCATCCTGCTTCTAAACTGAGACTTCTCATTAAAACACCCATCCACAAAGGACTCCACTTGGATGAAAAAAAAACCCTGGTTGAATTTACTTGTCTCGAGTCAGGCAGCAGAGACTTGGCCCTCTCCTATCCTCCACAGCACTGCCCTTGCCACTGCACTGGATCGTCTGAGCTGCAGGCAATGGGTGTCTTTGTGTCACCCAAATTCTGTGGAAAGCCCTCCAGAGAAGTTGTGTTCAACACAATGCAGAAGTTGACATTTTTTGTCCTAGAGCATTTGTAAGGAAGGGAAACAATCTCTGGCACTGGTCATCTCCAGCAGAAAGATTTGTGCCTGAGGAAGAGGCATGTAGAGCTTGTCATGTGCTTTGTCACATCTGACAAAAGTGCTCAGTACCATTTGCTAGAGGGCAATGGGGACTGGGGCTCCTTTGAGCCATCATTCCTCTTCTTCACGGGCTCCTTGACAGAGGGGCGTTCACCCTGCTGGTTTTCCATCTCCTACAAAGACATAAAGAAACCCCATGAATCTTTAGAATATAAAATAGGAAATGCCCTCTTTAAAACACGAGTTAGAACCAGGATCACTGCTACCAAGGCTTAGAGAAACATTTCCTAACTTACAGAAATAAACAGACCAGAGGTTCAGTGATGCCAACTCTTTGATTTCAATAGGCCAAGGCAGGTTATGGGTGCTACCACACTGAGCAGCAGTCTAAAGTCCCAAATTCATTAGTCTTGAGCATAAATGGGAATAATGCAAACTGACAGGCAGTGAGTGGTCTTAGAGGAAGAAGTTGGACTCTTGGAGGTTGGCTCAATGTGTTGGAAGTTGATTTGGTTCAACACTTACTCTCCGTGCTCCTGCACCAAGGCACACTCCCTTGTGTAATGTTGATAAAAAGAATAAAATCCCCCCCAAACAAACACATGATTTTCCACTGGATGCTGCTGAATTCACCAAGCTTCTTCCAGCTCCACAGGGCTTGGCAGCAGGGCAGTATTCCCAAAAGACAGACAGCAACTGTAGTAACTAGGATTGACTTGGACATCTTTGGTATATTTGGAAATTTTCTTGGCACTACTACTTCCAGTCTCTTTTGCAAAGACTCTGTTATGTTCAGAAGCACTATTCTCACTTAACTGCTTTACTGGGGGCAGAGTAGGGAGAGTGTGGTGGGGGCGTACACGTGAGTGTAAACCCATTTTCCCTTCTTTCCATTTGCTCTTTGTGACCAATATTCAAAGTATTCAAAACCCCACTTTTCCCCTAATAATAGCAGTTCCTCTGTGGTCTGCAGATGAACAGGCTGAGAGGATTAACAGCTCATTCCCAGGAGCAAAATGATTCAGCAGAAGTGGAATAGGATAAAGACACATTGGGTATGTTTGGTCTCATATTAGCAGTGGCAATACTTGCACAAAGGAGATATTTCTCCTGTCAAGCACTTACCTTCTTCTTAATTCTGGTCAGAATATCTTCCAGGTCATGCGGGGAAAGGGATTGCTCCAAAAGCTTTTTAAATTTTTGATTATTCAGCAACATCTTCACCATCTCCTGTCCATAATGCCTAAGGAACGAAGGAAGGAAACAACAGAAAATGAAGAAAGGAAGAGTGTTAACAGAAGAGGCTGATGCCTTAAACTTATCAGGTGCAATGCTTGCATGAGAAGGCACTACCTACTCAGCAAAGAGGGAGATTTACCTCATTTGACACTGCACAGTGCTGTAGCTGAACACAAGGGGCAGGAGGAGAATGTGGGGCAAGACAAAAATACCATTTCTCTCTGAAACTGCAGGTGTGCTTCTGTGGGATCAAAGGATTCCAGGCAACAAGCAAAACACATCTGCTTTGTTGTCAGAGCTTGTTAGCAGTGTCCTGCTGCCATTGCACAGGAATTTACCTTTCTCACCTCATGACTGCTTTTGATTATTCTCTACTATATGTATGCACAGGGTCAGCTAGGTTCACTGGTGTTCTTGGCAGCCATTAATGGGAATTTAATCCTCCAAGTAAGGGGATTTTGGTGGTTTGGGGTGATTTTTCCCACTAGGTCACCAAAGATTTCTTCAAGAAGAAATTTGGAGGTCACTGAGCCACACATAACAGCATTCTAGAAATCTGCAGATGAGGTTTGGAAAGACTGAATATGTTGCCTAAAGACCTCTGAAATATTTCTAGGGAAGTCTTAATGTGAAATAGATGTTTGGGATCTTCCAGTGATGAACATTAGCCAACACTTTGGCTTTCCTTGTGCACCTAAGGCCAGTCAAAACTGTTGGACTGGCTAATGTGAGCTCTTTTGAGCTCAGTGAAGACTCCTTCAAGTCACAGGAAGTTGGCAATGCTCCTTCTTGCTGGCCAGCCTCAGGTTACCTGGTACAGTCATTTCCCCAGGCAGCAGTCACAGCACCAAGCCTGACAGAGCTCAAGAAGCGTTTGGACAATGCTCTCAGGCACATGGAGTGACTCTTGGGCTGTCCTGCACATGGCCAGGAGCTGGACTGGATGACCTGCATGGGTCCCTTCAAACTCAGCATATTCCATGATTCTATGCCCCTTAGCCACACAGTGAGGTCACTCATTATTTCCTTGAGTTTCCACTCTTTCATGGTTTTACCTTTAAAGCCAAACACAAAACGGTTTTCCACGTTTTGGAGGTGAGATGAAGATCATTACCTTGTGTCCTTGTGACGGTCCTGAGCCAGTCTCCCTGCCACGTGTGGGAGCCTCTCAGCCCTGGGGGTGCCTGCGAGCTTGGTGACTCCCATTTTCTCCATCAAGGACAGGAGGAGTTGGGCCGCGCACTTCCGCACCTGGACGTAGCGGCTCCTGGGAAGGAGAGAGCAAACCCTGGGCCACAGGGACAAGGAGCAGCAGCAGCAGCACAGGCCTTGGCCAGAGTATGCTCCCTGTCCTTGCTGGGGGAAGGAGCCTGGGCTCTCCCTGCACCTTCCAACACCTGCAGAAGGTTCTGTCCTCAGAGAAACACTAAGTTAGCATTGTACAGAAGGACTGCCTGCACGGAAGAGGGAAGAATTCAGTCTCCCTGCACTAGCTGATACTCCATTTCTTTCCCAAAATTTACTCAGAGAAAGATTAAAGTAGTAGATCACATATGAATTATTTAGAAATTAAGGATAATTCATGCTGACCCCTCAGAGGGCACCCACTACACAGAGCTGCAGCAGGATGAGGCTCTTTCCACCCATTCATCCCCAAATCTGCAGACCTCTGGAAAAAGACAAATGCAGGGCAAACACGCTGTGGGGAGTGATGTTGTAGATTATCCACCAATGCAGCTTGTTTCTTTTGTAAAGCTTGACAAGGGATACATCTGAGTGTTTTACCCTGTTCCAAAGCTGAGGAAAAGGTGCAGGCATTTGAGCCAGACTGTCCTGATCTAGAGACTGTCTCTTGGGAGCTATCAGGCCCAGCACCAACACTTAGGGCAGCATTTGCTTCAGCTGTCCCATGGCCCTCGGCCTGTGAAGGTGCCTGGGAAGTGAATCATCATCTCAAGGCTAACATGAAACATCATTTTGAATAGGAAGCAGAGCTCTAAGGCCAGGACACTCACACAAGACTCCTTTTGGCAGCAGCTGCACCTGCTGGGCAGGCTGTGCCACACCCAGCACATTCTCCCCCATGTGCTCCACACCCCTGCAAGGACCCTCCTTATTTCTCAGGTTAATGACATCACGAGGATACGTGGTTTTCCCCAGGGCCTCTGTGGTTAGAGCTGTGAAATCTCCAACAGTGCTCACAGCTGCAATTGCAATTGTCCCTCTTCCCACAAAAGCACATAGATGTATCCTGAGCCTTTGCAGGCACTTTCACTTCCCCACTGTTCCCCACATCTAGGAAACTCTGACAGACTGGGAGAACTCCAGGAAGCAGCAGCAAGCTGAGTCAGAGGAGCTTTAGTTTGGATATCAGGAAAAAGCTTTTCACCAACAGGGTGCTTGGGCCCTGCAACAGGCTCCCCAGGGCAGTGCTCACAGCACCAAGCCTGACACAGTTGAAGAAGCATTTGGACAACAATCTCAGGCGCACGCTGTGACCCTTGGGTTGTTCTGTGCAAGGCCAGGAGCTGGACTGGATGGTCCTGATGGGACCCATCCAACTCCCCATATTCTACAGTGACTCTGTGGCCTAATGGGCTGCAGGAGGGCAGAAATAGGTGACAAGAGGAAAGAAATGAGATTGATGGGAAAATCAAGCCACAGTCCACAGAAGATGCAGGATACAGAACCCTTCCCTCCCACCATTCTCATTCTCTCTCACGGATCCCTTCCCCTACCCACACACTGGAAGGTGAAGAAGATCACTAAAAGAAGAAGAACCTACTTGACCCCCCTGTCCATGAGAACAGTCATTGCTCGGGCAGGAGTCACGTTCTCTACCATCATCCCCAGGCTCTGACAGGCTGCCTTCTGAATAAACTCTGGGGAGTTCCACACCATGGGGAGAAGGACCGCAGCAACCTCATCTGCCTCCGAGTCCATGTCCTTCTTCAAGATGGCAAAGAGCTCTCCCAGAGTGACGATTGCTAAGCAGGACACCTTGGACCGGAGGTTGGTCACCTGGGGAAGTCATGAGGGGAAACGTAAGAACCACCTTGAAAAGAAAACCGGTTTCCTTAGACAAAACTCCCAGGAAATGACAGCATGTCCCACTGTCTATAGAGGAATATGAAAGCACAGGAAGAGCAGAAGAGCCCAAACACAGAAAGACACTTACTGTGGCCCAAACTTCTGGCCTCACTCCTGCTTACTGCAGGCATAAAAAAATATCTTTCACTAAAGTCTTCTACTTAACGTTTCTACAATGTCAACTGCTTTGATTTTAGGCCCTTTGTTTTGAAAAACAAAGAAGCAAAATAAAGTAAGGGATGCTTTCAAACCATAAAGGCACAAGTCTTAAAGATAAACCAGGCACGTGCTGCTCTTCAAAAAAGCAACACCTGCAGCTGAAGCTCTCAGACAGGAAACAGAAAACACAGGCTCAGAGCTACAGACTCATTTGCAGGGTTCAATTACAGCTTGGGCAGACACTGGGACTCTGGCATAGACTGTCATTAGTGTCTCCATTTCTGCCTTGCATTATAATGGCACCACACTCAAAGACAAGTGCCAGCTACCCAACCTGCCAGTAAATACAGCTGCACGTACACACAGATCCTACAGATAGCTGACAGACATTACAAGTAGAAGGTCTAAAACCAGAAATGAAGGCACTCCCTGAGCACACATGGAGATGAACAAGCACATATCTACTCTACCAGCCGTGCATGAAGTATGGGGGACAATTCAGAACAATGTTCTCACCTCGCTGGTAGCTGCCAAGCAAATCTCACTAAGTCGGCAGAGCAGGACTTCTGGATGGGACTCAGCCAGGCGTGGGATGTTGAAGAGTCCCTTCTTCTTCAGTTCCCTGAAAGACAAGTACCAAAAAGATTGATTTTTCTCTCTACCCAAGAACTAGGCAGCACCCTCTGAAATGACCAGGCTGGCAGCTCAGTCAAACCATGGGAGGTGCTTTTCAAGGAGCACTTAATGAAATCATGGAATCCATTGCCACAGGATGCTGTGGCTGTCAAAAGCATACACAAATGCAAGAGGCGAAGAGAGGGCTTTCAGAGTGTTCATGTGTGGCCTTTCTGAAAATCTCTGCTATTAAGTCCCTCTGCCACCGCTTTCTAGAAGCTGTGAGGCTGGGCCATGCTGCTGTTTCTTGTCACCTCCCAGTACCTGTCCCATTGGGCTGTTCCTGGGACAGTATTTTCCTTCTTTGTCAGCCCCAGCAGGCAGTTCAGCCCTGAGAGTCTGCACTGCCACTCTGGAGCTGAGTTCCCACTCTACCATCTAGGCATGTGTGTCACCCACTCCACTCCACCTCACACATTCCACAAAAAAGCACCAGGATATCATCCCAGAAGATTAGGATTCCCTCCCTGGGCAAGAACTGTTGAAACTCTGGCTTTTCCCACAAAACAAGCCCCACAACAGCAACATTTTATTTAAAAGGTGCAAACACCTCCACCTCTCAGCACTTGCTTTGTGCAGGCCCTCAGGCTCAGGAAGGTATGTGAGGCATCAGGGCTGGTGACTGATCCCACGGGCACCCCTGAGTGTCATCAGGACCCCCCACACCTGCAGAAGCTCTCTGCACCTCACAGGGCACCAAAGAGAAAGGGCAAAGCAAAGGAGATGCATTTTTATCCCTGTGAGAATGAAGCATCCACCAGTGAGGGGATACTAAACCAGACATCAAAAGGTCAACCAATATCACCTCACATTTGTAGGGTTATCACCTCTGGGCCTCCTTCAGTCTGTGTCGAATTTTGGGACACATTGTGAGTATTGACAAAACATCTCAGGCCCGTATGAAGCAGTGAGAAGGAAAAGTTGAATTCCAAAAGTGCAAGATTCCTAGAGGATTTTATTTCTTTTTCCTTCTTTTCTGCCATGAGCCCTTCAGGAATAATGGCAGGCCGAGGGACTTGAAAGCACAACTCAGTCCATTTCTCAAAAAGAGGAGCTCCCTGGAGCTGCTTCTGGGACTCACATGCACGAGTCCCTGCCATTGCTGTCAGCACTGGGAGCAGAGAGGAATCTTAGTCCCACTGGGCCAGGGGCCCAAGGCACCCAAATGTCTACACTCAAATCTGCTGTCATACTGCTTCTGCCTTCAGCCAGCAAATCATCTCGTACCACAGCTTTCTCTCTTCCCTCAACATTTCCTTTGCAGCTCCAAGGAGCAGCAGCCACAGCCAGGAAACAGCACGGACCTGCTGCAGCTGCAGCACTGCTGCAGAGCAAGGCCAAGGAAAGGCTGCTCTCCAATCTTTATGCTCTCCCTGCTCTGCAGGCCTTTCAACCAGTGCCCTTTGGCCCTCTGGGCTCTCGCGGCTCCGAGGCACGAGCAAGACACAAAAGCTTCTGACCGACCTTAACGCTCAGAGGGACACAGAGGGAACGGGGCCTTTCTTACCAGTCGTCGCTGTCCAGCATGGAGAGCGCCTCCTGCAAGGACTGCTGTGGGTCTGAAAATGCTCCGTCCTTCTGCCCACGCCCACGGAGCGGCTCCTCTCGGCGCTTGGCACCAGTGGCCATCTGCGGGGTCACTGTAAGGAGAGGGTCGGCCATGGGCGCTGCAGCCCCGGGCACGGCACCCGCCATGGCGCGGCCTGCAGCCCCATCTCCCAGCCAGGGCTCCGTGTGGCACACGCTGCCACTGCCTCAGAGATTCCCTGCTGCCTGCATCCTGGGGCTCCTTGCTTGCTCCCAGCCTCCCCCAGCTGGGCACAGCTCCAGGCTGAAGCTGACAATTGCCCCCACAGTGCCAGCTCCCAAGTGCCACAGGTGCCACAGCCAGCGGCAGCTTCCTGAGGCCGCAGAGCTCCCACTCCCTGCCAGACAGTGCCCACAGGAGGGAACCCCTCAGGGGCCTCTCTTGTCTCAGCACCCTGATTTCCCCCAGCCCTAAGGACAGGGGCACTCTGCAGCTCCCTGAGGAAAGACCTGCAGCTGCCTTGTTATCACAAGGCCTGGCACCAAGCCAGGCCTGAACAGCCTGAAGAGCCCAGCCCTACTGGGCCGGACTCAATCCCCATGGGGCAACAACCAGGGAACAGCCATACATGACCCTTCACACCTCACAGCACCTCTGTTTCCATTGACTTCAAATATTCTAGACTATCAACTTTTGGAGTAACTCAAAAGTAGATTTGCTGTTCATTCTCAGGACAGACTATGGACCCAAGATCCTGGCTGTCCTGGCTGAAGCAGGAGGCAGCTTGTGCTCCTTGTGCAAGGACCAGCCCATGTGGGATAAAGCTGCCACAGAGCAGACTGAAACCTGCTGCATGACAAAGGCCTCAGCCCCTGCATGCTGGACGGCCTCTGTGTCTGAGAGACAAGGGCAGAGATGGACATTGCTCTTGACAGACATTCTTATCTGCCCTTATCATGCCGATTTCAGTAAACATCTTCTTTCTGGTTCCTAAAAGAACTCCCAGGTTCTAATACCTGGATGCATTTAGACCAACATTTTCTTCTCTTTGCTGGAATATTTCAGGGGACATTCAAAGACAAGCCTAGGGTTGCAGGAGTGATACCCAGACGTAAATTGTGTTCTTGACACTGGATAATTCATTTTCCCCAAGCATTTTCCTTCCCAGCTGTATGAGATTGGGCCACTTTGGGGCCAGCCCAACTAGAGGTTGATTTTCTTAATGCAAGTAGAACAATGGAGCTCATTCTGGAATACTCTCCAATAGAGCTGCTAAAATTCTGAGAACAAATCATTCTATACAACAACTTCACAGAGGATAAAATCAGGCAGGAAAGTAGAAAAATAACAAAGCTGTAAATCCAGATTTTTTTTTTCCACTGCAGAATGGCCAGCTTAATAATAAAGGAGAGTAAGATCTGGGTTTTGAGGAAGGAGGATAATTCTGGATAGAAGGCAAGGTCTTTGAAGGTAAGAGCATCTGGGAAGGTGGCAGGGAAACTACAGATCCCAGGGTAACCTCCTTCGGACCATGGCAGTCATTCAGGTCTGCAAAATGGACACACAATACATAACAAAAACTATGATGCAAACCTAGCTGAAGCTGAAGCTCCATATTTCATGGGACAGACTTCCTGGAAACTTCTCAACAGCTGCACAGGGAAACATGCACCTGCTGGCAGACACTTGAGGCAGGCCAGGGGAAAACCCTGAGCCACTTCCCCAGAGCTGCCACAGGCACAGCCTGGCCTCTGGGCTGCCCTGGGACAGCAGGGAGCCCAGAGCCCTGTGCTCTCCAGCAATGTCTCAGCTGCACATGCACCCTGCTGCTCCTCTCCCTGCCCCACAGCTCAGCAGCCCTACAGCTCCAGGGGCACTGGCAGCAGCACAGCTCCTTGCGGGGGGCACATGCAGGGCACAGCTGTTCCCTGCCAATGTGCACAGCCTCTCTGCGCTGCCACAAGAGCCTTCCTCCCACCAGAGAGCAGCTCAGATCCAACCTTAACCTTTTCTGAGGCTGAGCCATGCTCCTGGGCCAAGGCCCCCTGAGGCAGCCAGGAGCCCAGACCTCCATTCCCAAGGCCGGGTTCTGGCACAGGAATATCCAAACCAAAGAGGTCCATGAGTTCCCTTGGGAACAGAGGCATCCCAGGTCCTATCTTACACTGAGAGCTCTTTTCCTCCTTTCTCTGGGTTTTTGCTGTAGGTTCAGAAGAAGCTGTCAACCAGGTTATAGGAGAAGAAGTGAGTTAATTGAACTCACACCTTTATAATCAGCCCTTCTAATGGGTGGGGAATTCAGGTGTTTTTTAGTTACTGAAAAGATTTCTTGGTGTTTTATTTTTCTTGAAACTAGCATCAGTTTAGTTTCTCTGAACAATATGGAGCTGCTAAACCAAGAGAGAAGGGTTCTGCTACTTCAAGTGCTGCCCGTTGCCTCCCAACTACTACAGGATCCCTTTCCTTCCAAACACTTGGGAATTCACAGTGCTCTCTAGAATCTGACACTGGCAAGGAAGTCATTGATGTCAAAAGGAGTTTTCAAAGCCTTTGTTTCTGTATTTCCCACTCAATTCTAGGTGGGGTTCTGCAGTTTTGGGGATTTTTTATATTACTCTTTACAACAAAGGAAGGTCTGGGACACAAACAATGGCACCACGTGTTAGAGCCAAAAGCAGCTTTGCTTTCTCCATGAGATGTGCCCAGTATTCTGTGAGCCTGTATTTGTAGGGAACAAAGTGCTCATCCCAAAGTTCCACTTGTGCTCCACTTACTTCTTCCAGGGGTTTGTTCTCTGCTTTCTTACAGCACAGACATCCAAACCCAAATAAACACGACCTATCTCAAAACAATTCTGATCTTCGCTAATACTGACAATTCAAAATGTCCTTAATGGAAATAGCTGATGGCCAGTCATTCTGAAATACTCCCCAACTGGAGCTGTTAGAACTAGGAGAACTAATTCTTTACATGGCTTCACAGAGGATAAAATCATGTGGCAGCCAAGCCCTATGAGAAGAAAACCTCTCTTAAAACTGGATTCTTCCACCCTGCAGAATGCTCAGGTCAGTAGCAAAAGCAAGACAGGAAAGGATTTAATGAGATAAGTAATTTGTAGTCCAGAATTAATCTAGAAAAAATGTCACCTTACTTGCTGAGTAATACTTCTCCCTACCTGCAATAAGCATTCCACCTGCAGATCAGCAATGAAGGAGTCATTCCAAGGGGGCCATACCCAGGATTTGGCAGAAATAACGCTAAGTCAAGGAACCAGGGAATCTGATCCCTTTCTCTGCATCAACAGAATTATTTCTCCAAGTCTCATCTCTCCTATCATTACACGCCCAGAGATGCCAAAGAAACACCAACAGTGTCAATGAGATTCTCAACAGCATTGCCTGACCCAGATGCACCAGAAACTGCATTTTGTCTGGCACAATTCCACTTGTCAGGGATCAGGCAAGGCAGGGACAGGCACAAGGCATCTCCTGCCCCAGCCTCAGCCTGCAACACTGACACAGGCACAGACAGCCAGGGAAGAGATTTGTCACTGTGAACGTGCCAGAGGTGGCTTTGGGACTGTGCTGTCGAAGGATGACAAACTCACACCCCACCTTGGCTGCATCCATTTGGAAGTCTCCTTCTCCTTCATTGGAAAAGTCTAAAGGACTTTGTATCATAGGAGGTTTCCCTATTCCTCCCGGTGCAAAACCAGGCAATGTCCATGAATCTCCTTCTCATCTCATAGGATTCAGCTCAGAAACAGCCCCAAGGAAAGCTTTTTCCTTCAAGGGCAAGTCAAAGGAGTGGGAACATTCCTCAATACCTGCTAAATGCCTTCCTTTTTGAGTCTCATTTTGACATGAGAAAGGATGCCGGGAGATAAAAGTAATGTGCAGAATGGAGAGGAATGTTTCCTTTTCCTGCACAGCGTTTCCAGGATCCCAAGGTACCACTCCAGCTCCTGCCGCTGAACTCTTCACACTGACTGAAGGGATTTTCACTGCAACACCAGAGAACTCTCCCAAAGGACTCTGTGAGAGTCCACTGTGCTCATAAAGGAATGGAAACTTCCAAAACATTGTGTTTTAACCAAGCTTTCCAATTTTCACCTCAGAGTCAATACTAGAAAGGTCATTTTAGGACAGACATGCCCTGTACCTACCTGCATCTTCAAAGAACTTCTTTTCACTTCTGCTGCTGGATCCTGGCCTGGAGAAGATGGATGACAAAAGAAAATGTGAAGAGGTAGAAAGAGAAGGGTGGGAATAGGCGTACCATGAAAGGAAGCAAACCTACTTAGCATGGACACTTCCATGAAGGACAGGATGCAACACATAAACCCAAAATTGCACAGAGCGGGCCAAGATCAGGCTATAATAAAAGCCGAGTCCAGCAGGGGACCCAGCCTGAGATGCTTTCAAGCCCTGCCTCCTCTTCCCCAACACCATCTCTGCTCTTGGGGCATTGCTGTTGGGTTTGACATGGGATGGGCAATGTGCTGAATACACAGAGGTTTGTGTGAATTCATGGAACAGCTGACTGTGCAAAATCACCACAGGAGATGGAAGAGGGGTGAACAGCGCACTGGAGCAGCAGACACCTTGGCTTACCTCATCTCCTGGGACTCCTGCAAATCCAGCTGGGGAGAGCTTGGCAGAGATCCCACAGCATTGTCAAGAGGGAGACTACCTGCCTTGCATATTGGGGGGATCAAAGGTAGTCTCAGTGCCCCCTTTTTCAATTCTCCACCACTGGGATATGGCAAGGAGGTCTGGAAGGAATAAAACACAGTGCTCAGATCAAGCATCCAGCCTTGCCCACATTCATGCCTCAAGACATTTAGATATACCCTCAACTGGAACCTGGCAGGAATAAACAGGTCAAACGGATGGAGCAAATTGGCAGAGGATGGGCAATGCAAAGGGAACTGAAAAGGGAGAGACCATATCCCACATTTGACACCTCTCCCCTCCTGCTCCCTCCTCTGCAAGTGTGCTGACATTCCCACCTGGCATGCACATCCTTGACATCAAGATGTTCTGGGGTGCCACTGCCTCCCCTGGATTTTGGGATGGCATGGCTGTGGCTTTAGATCACTGTTCTCTCCCTGCCCCAAAGGTGTCTCACAGCCACTGCTGATCTCCAGCCATGGTCCCACACAGCCATTCTGCAGGATGCCAAAACCTGCTTTTCTCAAGGCCCTCATTTCTTCTGCTGCTGCCTTTCCCTCCTACAGTTCCCCAGCAGCCTCTGAGCCCAGATGCTGCTG
Source organism: Zonotrichia albicollis (assembly GCF_047830755.1). Classification (NCBI taxonomy): domain Eukaryota; kingdom Metazoa; phylum Chordata; class Aves; order Passeriformes; family Passerellidae; genus Zonotrichia; species Zonotrichia albicollis. The sequence continues at coordinate 49,008 of NW_027428334.1, read as the reverse complement.
AGATCTCGGCATGCTCCCTGCTCTCAAGCTCCCACACATCCATCAGCTCAGGCTCACTGGCATTTAGCAAGTTGAGCAGAGCTCCCTGCCCTGCTGCTCTCTGCAAGCTCTCTGCCTGCCCAAGCTGCTCCAGGGCCCCCATGCCATGGCCAGGAATGGGGCTGGAGGCACTGGGGCAGATGCACACCCATCCTTAGTATCCCATCATTTCTGGCCCAGTTCAAGACCCAAATCAGGACCTGTTCAAAGTTCACTGAAAGGGTCAGTTCCTGTCAGGGATACACTGGGCCCTTTCTCTGCAAGGCTGAAATCAAGTACCAAAGCCTTCGATTGCACATTCTCTCTACCAAAGCTGTTGTTCATCTGCCTCCTCCTGCACCCCACAGCAAACCCAAAACAACTGCAGCTCCTGGCCCTGCTGCAAAGGCCATCGTGTGCCTGGGCTCTGGGCTGCTCTCCCCATGGCCACCTCCCATCCCTTCCCTCTGCACAAAGCCATGCCAGAGCACACAGCTGCCCAGGAGCTGATGGAGTCTGGAAACAGCAACAGAGACAACTGTGCAGAGGGCATGGCTGTACAACTCACAAGCTGAGACAACCTGACTTGGCAGCTTCCAGCAAACGCCTTATTCCATCCAAAGCTGTCACAGCTGACACAAAAGACCACCAAAACATAGAGGTGCTTCACAGATACCCATAGGTTACTAACTGGTGAAGGATTGCTTTTCGAGATTGCACAACTTGAGGTGCTTTGATTGCTTGTTGGTGTTTTCTTAGCCATAAGACACAGAAGGAACCACAACAGAGCCCAGAAACCAAAGACCTCTCCTCTTATTGATACATGCTGATGAGGACATGAAGTCTGCTCTTCACACCCATTGCAAAGACAACCTGAAGCAGTGTCCAGCTGAGCTTTTCTTTGGCTCAGCTGTTTCCCTGGGCTCACAGAACAGGAAAAGCTCTCCAAGCTCTGCCTACAGCACATAAACTGAAAATCTACCATACAGGACTTAGTCCTTGGTCTCCTTACCTTATGTCCTTTTCCCTCTGAACTCTGCTCCTGGCTGCTTCTTCTGATATCATTGTAGCCAGTGCTAGTTTTCCCTTTCTCTTTCTCTCCATCATACATAGCGCTTGCCTTGTTGGGAAAAGAGCTCTTTGGGATGGGAGGCAAGGGCTTGAAGGGAAGGAGGGAAGAGGGACGTGTCTGTGGAAGACTCTTGGAAATACTGGAGTCAGTCAGGCCTGCAAAGTGAAGATACAAAATGTAACAGAGCCCACTAAGTAAATCTAAAACATCTGAAGCTCCATATTTCATGGGACAGACTTCCTGGAAACTTCTAAACAGCTGCACAGGGAAACATGCTGCTGCTGGCAGAGACTTGAATCAGGCCAGGGGCAAAACCCTGAGCCACTTCCCCAGAGCTCCCACAGGCACAGCCTGGCCTCTGGGCTGCCCTGGGACAGCAGGGAGCCCAGAGCCCTGTGCTCTCCAGCAAGGGCTCAGCTGCACAGGCACCCTGCTGCTCCTCTCCCTGTCCCACAGAAAAAAACTGGCCATCCAATTGTAAATTGCTGCTTTTGCTCTGCTGAATTGTTCCATGTGGTTCTTTCCCTGCTTTCTTTCCCACAGACACAACCAAACCCAAAAAATTCAAAAATATTTACTGGAAATTGGAGAGTGCACGCCATTAAGAAATACTCTGCAACTGAGATCTTAACATTCAGACTAAATTCTTTATATGGTTTCAGAAAGGATAAAATCATGTGGCATCCAAGCTGTGAGAGAGGAACCCCTGTCTTCAAAATGAATTTCTTTCCCTCTGTAGAGTATCCTGATCAGTAGCAAAGGCAAGACAAGAAAGGATTAATGAGATAAGTAATGCCTAGCCCAACAAAACTGACAACTCCTTTGTGGAGCAACACAAATGTCTAGCTCCATTCAGAACTCCAGTTACATACCAGCAATGAAGGAATCATTCCAAAGGGGCCATACCCAGGATTTAGCAGAACTAACGCTAAGTCAAGGAACCAGGGGATCTGGTCGGTTTTTCTGCAACACCAGAATTATTTCTTCAAGTCTCATCTCTCCTATCATTACACGCCCAGAGATGCCAAAGGAACAACAACAGTGTCAATGAGGCTTTCAACTTGAAAGCATTGCCTGACCCAGATGCACCAGAAACTGCATTTTGTCTGGCACAATTCCACTTGTCAGGGATCAGGCAAGGCAGGGACAGGCACAAGGCACAAGGCATCTCCTGCCCCAGCCTCAGCCTGCAACACTGACACAGGCACAGACAGCCAGGGAAGAGATTTGTCACTGTGAACCTGCCAGAGGTGGCTTTGGGCCTGTGCTGTCAGAGGATGACAAACTCACACCCTGCCTTGGCTACATCCACTTGGAAGTCTCCTTCTCCTTCATTAGAAATGTCAAAATTACTTTCTATCATAGGAAGTTTCCCTATTCCTCCCAGAGCAAAAGCAGGCAATGTCCATGAATCTCCTTCACATCTCATAGGATTCAGCTCAGAAACAGCCCCAAGGAAAGCTTTTCTCCTTCAAGGGCAGGTGAAAGGAGTGGGAACATTCCTCAATTCCTGCTAAATGCCTTCCTTTTCTAGTCTCATTTTGACACACAAATGCTACAGGGAGATAAAAGGCATGTGCAGGATGGAGAGGAATGTTTTCTTTTCAGCGCTGCATTTCCAGGACCCCAAGGTACCACTCCAGCTCCTGCCACTCAACACTTCACAATGGAGGAATTTTCCCTGCAACACCAGAGAACACTCGCAGTGACTGGGCTCTGGGAGAGTCCACTGAGCCTGTCAAGGAATTGAAATGAATTTAAGGAAATTGTTGAAAGAATGGGTTTTAACCAAACTTGCCAAATGTCACCTCTAAGTCAAGATTGCAATAGTCAATTTAGAACAGACATGCGCTGTACCTACCGGAATGTTCAGACGACTTCCCTTGGCTTCTGCTGCTGGATCTTGGCCTGGAGAAAACGGAGTAAAAAGGACATATGAGGAGGTAGAAAGAGAAGAGAGGGAATGGGTGTACCATGAAAGGAAGCAAACCTTCTTAGCATGGACACTTCTATGAAGGAGGGGATGCAACACATAAACCCAAAAGGATGCAAAGCTGATTAATTGTCCTCCTTAAGCTTTCATTTGCTGCAGTCACCCAGAGCAGGCCAAGCTCAGGCTGTTATAAAAGACAAATCCAGCAGGGGACCCATCCTGAGAATGCTTTCAAGCCCTGCCTCCTCTTCCCCAACACCACCTCTGGGCTTGGGGCTTTCCTGATGGGTTTGACGTTGGATGGGCAAAATACTGAATACACAGAGGCCTGCCTGAATACATGGAACAGCTGACTGTGCAAAGTCACCACAGGAGATGGGAAAAGTGAGGGTGAGCAGCACACTGGAGCAGCAGACACCTTGGCTTACCTCATCTCCTGGGACTCCTGCAAATCCAGCTGGGGAGAGCTTGGCAGAGACCCCACAGCATTGTCAAGAGGGAGACTGCCTGCCTTACATATTGGGGGGATCAAAGGTAGTCTCAGTGACCCCTTCTTCATTTCCCCACCACTGGGATATGGCAAGGAGGTCTGGAAGGAATAAAACACAGTGCTGAGATCAAGCATCCAGCCTAGCGCACATTCATGCCTCAAGATTTAGATATACCCTCAACTGGAGCCTGGCAGGAATAAACAGATCAAACTGATGGAGCAGATTGGCAGAGGATGGGCAATGCAAAGGGAACAGTAGAGAGAGTGACCGTGTCCCACATTTGACACCTCTCTCCTACCCCATTCTCTCCTCTGCATGGGTGCCTACATTTCCATCAGGCATCTACATGTTGTGGATAAACTGAAAATCTACCATACATGACTGAGCTTGGTGTCCTTACCTTATGTCCTTTTCCCTCTGAATTCTGCTCCTGCCTGCTTCTTCCAATATCATTGTCACCTCTGCTATCTTTCCCCTTCCCTCCATCAAACATCTTGCTTGGCTTGATGGGAGAAGAGCTCTCTGGGATGGGAGGCAAGGACTTGTATGGAAGCAGTGAGGAGGGAAGTGTCGGTGGAAGACTCTTGGAAATACTGGAGTCCGTCAGGCCTGCAAAGTGGAGATACAAAACGTAACAGAGTAAATCTAAAGCAACTGAAGCTCTGTATTTCATGGGACAGACTTCCTGGACACTTCTAAGCAGCTGCACAGGGAAACATTCTCCTGCTGGCAGACAATTGAGGCAGGCCAGGGGCAAACCCTGAGCCACTTCCCCAGAGCTCCCACAGGCACAGCCTGGCCTCTGGGCTGCCCTAGGACAGCAGGGAGCCCAGAGCCCTGTGCTCTCCAGCAATGGCTCAGCTGCACATGCACCCTGCTGCTCCTCTCCCTGCCCCACAGCTCAGCAGCCCTACAGCTCCAGGGGCACTGGCAGCAGCACAGCTCCTTGCGGGGGGCACATGCAGGGCAGAGCTGTTCCCTGCCAATGGGCACAGCCGCTCTGCGCTGCCACAAGAGCCTTCCACCCACCAGAGAGCAGCTCAGATCCAACCTCACCTCTGTGTGAGGCTGAGCCATGCTCACAAGTCAAGAAGTGAGTTGGGTGAACTCCCACCAATACAATCAATCCGTCTCATGAATAAGGCATCCAAGAGGTTTTTGTACTATTCAGTACATTGCTGTGGTTTGATTTTTCATGAAACCAGCCTCACTACAATTCCTCTGAACAGCATGGGGCTGGCAAGCCAAGAGAGAAAGCTTCTACAGCTGTGCTTATGTGTTGCTACTTGCTCATCTACTACTTTGAAATCCCTTTCAATCTAAACTGTTGGCAAACCCCAGTGGTGTCCAGAATTTGACAATTACACATAGGAATTAATTGCTTTCCCAAGCTACTGTTCGTGGCCTTTGTTTTTGTAACTCCCACTCAGTTCTGGGTCAGGTTTTGTTTGTTGCTTTTATTTCTCTTGACAACAGAGGAAGTGCTGACACATGAACAATGGCTCCTCATGTTGGAAGAAGCTTTGCAATCCACATTACATATCCCCCAAAATACAAGGAGTCTGTATCACAGGGAAAAAAAACTGGCCATCCAATTGCAAACTGCCACTTTTGCTCTGCTTCACTCTTCCATGGGGTTTTTCCCTGCTTTCTTTCCCACAGACACAACTAAACCCAACATAAAATATGACCTGCCTCAAAACATTTCTGATCTTGGCTAAAACTGACAATTCAAAATGTCTTTAATGGAAATCGCAGAGGGGAAGTCATTGTGAAATACTCTCCAGCTGAGCTGTTAACATTCAGAGAGTTAATTCTTTACATGGTTTCAGAAAGGATAAAATCATGTGGCATCCAAGCTGTTAGAGAGGAACACCGATGTAAAAACAGATTTCTTTCCCTCTGTAAAAGGTCCCGGTCAGTAATATAGATGGAAAGGTAAGGATCAATGAGATAGGTCCTTCCGAGTCCAGAATTAAGCCAGCAAAACTGACAACTCCTTTGTAGAGCAACACCAATCTCTAGCTGCATTCAGCATTCCAGCTGCAGATCAGCAATGAAGGAATCATTCCAAAGGGGCCATACCCAGGATTTAGCAGAACTAACGCTAAGTCAAGGAACCAGGGGATCTGGTCGGTTTTTCTGCAACACCAGAATTATTTCTTCAAGTCTCATCTCTCCTATCATTACACGCCCAGAGATGCCAAAGGAACAACAACAGTGTCAATGAGGCTTTCAACTTGAAAGCATTGCCTGACCCAGATGCACCAGAAACTGCATTTTGTCTGGCACAATTCCACTTGTCAGGGATCAGGCAAGGCAGGGACAGGCACAAGGCACAAGGCATCTCCTGCCCCAGCCTCAGCCTGCAACACTGACACAGGCACAGACAGCCAGGGAAGAGATTTGTCACTGTGAACCTGCCAGAGGTGGCTTTGGGCCTGTGCTGTCAGAGGATGACAAACTCACACCCTGCCTTGGCTACATCCACTTGGAAGTCTCCTTCTCTTTCATTAGAAATGTCAAAATTACTTTCTATCCTAGGAAGTTTCCCTATTCCTCCCAGAGCAAAAGCAGGCAATGTCCATGAATCTCCTTCACATCTCATAGGATTCAGCTCAGAAACAGCCCCAAGGAAAGCTTTTCTCCTTCAAGGGCAGGTGAAAGGAGTGGGAACATTCCTCAATTCCTGCTAAATGCCTTCCTTTTCTAGTCTCATTTTGACACACAAATGCTACAGGGAGATAAAAGGCATGTGCAGGATGGAGAGGAATGTTTTCTTTTCAGCGCTGCATTTCCAGGACCCCAAGGTACCACTCCAGCTCCTGCCACTCAACACTTCACAATGGAGGAATTTTCCCTGCAACACCAGAGAACACTCGCAGTGACTGGGCTCTGGGAGAGTCCACTGAGCCTGTCAAGGTATTGAAATGAATTTTAAGGAAATTGTTGAAAGAATGGGTTTTAACCAAACTTGCCAAATGTCACCTCTAAGTCAAGATTGCAATGGTCAATTTAGAACCGACATGCGCTGTACCTACCGGAATGTTCAGACGACTTCCCTTGGCTTCTGCTGCTGGATCTTGGCCTGGAGAAAACGGAGTAAAAAGGACATATGAGGAGGTAGAAAGAGAAGAGAGGGAATGGGTGTACCATGAAAGGAAGCAGACCTTCTCAGCATGGACACTTCTATGAAGGAGGGGATGCAACACATAAACCCAAAAGGATGCAAAGCTGATTAATTGTCCTCCTTAAGCTTTCATTTGCTGCAGTCACCCAGAGCAGGCCAAGCTCAGGCTCTAATAAAAGCCAAGTCCAGCAGGGGACCCATCCTGAGAATGCTTTCAAGCCCTGCCTCCTCTTCCCCACCACCCCCTCTGGGCTTGGGGCATTGCTGTTGGGTTTGACATCGTGCTGGATAATCATAGATGGGCAAAATATTGAATACACCCAGGTTTGCCTGAATACATGGAACAGCTGACTGTGCAAAATCACCACAGGAGATGGGAAAAGTGAGGGTGAACAGCACACTGGAGCAGCAGACACCTTGGCTTACCTCATCTCCTGGGACTCCTGGAAATCCACCTGGGGAGAGCTTGGCAGAGACCCCACAGCATTGTCAAGAGGGAAACTTCCTGCCTTACATATTGGGGGGATCAAGGATTTTCCGAATGCCCCCTTCTTCATTTCCCCACCACTGGGATATGGCAAGGAGGTCTGGAAGGAATAAAACACAGTGCTCAGATCAAGCATCCTGCCTCGCCCACATTCATGCCTCAAGACATAGATATACCCTCAACTGGGACCGTGCAGGAATAAACAATTCAAATTGATGGAGCAGATTGGCAGAGGATGGGCAATGGAAAGAGAACTGTTGAGGGAGAAACCATGTCCCACATTTCCAAGCTTTCTCATTTCCCGGGAAATATGGCTACATCGCCAACTGCCATTCACATGTTTGACATCAAGATGTTATGGGTTGCCACTGCCTTTTGGATGGCATGGCAGTGGCTTTAGATCCCTGTTCTCTCCCTGCCCCTAAGGTGGCTCACAGCCACTGCTGATCTCCAGCCATGGCCCCACAAAGCCATTCTGCAGGATGCCAAAACCTGCTTTTCTCAAGGCCCTCATTTCTTCTGCTGCTGCCCTTCCCTCCTACAGTTCCCCAGCAGCCTCTGAGCCCAGATGCTGCTGAGCTCTCGGCATGCTCCCTGCTCTCCAGCTCCCACACATCCATCAGCTCAGGCTCACTGGCATTTAGCAAGTTGAGCAGAGCTCCCTGCCCTGCTGCTCTCTGCAAGCTCTCTGCCTGCCCAAGCTGCTCCAGGGCCCCCATGCCATGGCCAGGAATGGGGCTGGAGGCACTGGGGTAGATGCACACCCATCCTAGGTATCCCATCATTTCTGGCCAAGCTGAAGAGCCAAATCAGGACCTGTTCTAACTTGACTGAAAGGGTCGGTTCCTATCAGAGCAAAAATCTCAGAGCTTTGCCAACAACACACAAACTGAAAATTTACCACACTGGACTTTGCTTGGTCTCCTTACCTTACATCCATTTCCCTCTGAAGTGAGCCCTTTCCTTCTAATCTCTTCCTCACAGCCAGTGCCAGGTTTCCCAGTCTCCTGCTCTCTACTCCATATCTTGCTTGCCATGGGAGAAAGAGAGCTCTTGGGGAAGGGAAGCAAAGGCTTGGGGGGAAGGAGCATAGATGGACTTGCCAGGGAAAACTTCTTAGCAAGAGGATAGCCAGTCAGGCCTGCAAAGTGGAGGCACAAAATGTATCAGAGCCTGCAATGCAAACCTAAAGCTCTGTATTTCATGGGACAGATTCCTTGGAAACTTCTAAACTGCTGAACAGGGAAAAATGCTCTGAATGGTACCAACTTGAATCAGGCCAGTGCAAAACACTGAGCCGCTTCCCCAGAGCTGCCACAGGCACAGCCTGGCCTCTGGGCTGCCCTGGGACAGCAGGGAGCCCAGAGCCCTGTGCTCTCCAGCAAGGGCTCAGCTGCACATGCACCCTCCTGCTCCTCTCCCTGCCCCACAGCTCAGCAGCCCTAAAGCTCCCTTCAATCTTCACCTTTTCCTTCAGTTGTCTTTCCTTGTCTAGTAGAATCCATCTTCAAACCCGTGCTTCTGCCAGGCAGAAGTGTCAGGGTTTGAATCTGGAATGGCTCTCGGAGTTGGCAGCGACGGGAGCTCGGTACCCAGCTTCAGAACAAGGCCGGGTGACTCCAATCGCCAGCGCTCGGCACACAGAGGCAGAGCCAGACGCGTCTGCTGCCGCTGGGGCCGTGTCCAGCACAACCTGCACCAGCCCAGCCTGGGGCTGCCCCTTTGTGACACGCTGCCCATGCTTCTCTCGTTTCCATGGCTGCAAAACCCCACCCCAACTCCATCCCCTTCCATTCCCTTCCCTAGGCCAGCCAGCCCTAAGCCCAACCTGGCCAGGCCTGAGGCTTTCACACTGCCTAGGATGTAGACCCTCTCCAAAGTTACTTTACAAGGCCTTTCATTCCGTAATTCCCACTCAATTGCGGGTTGCAGCTTGTTGGTGTGGGATTTTGTTTCATTCTCTTCACATCACACAAAGTGGTGAGACCCAAACAATGGCACTGGGCAGTGGAAGTAAAAGAAGCTTGGCACTCCCCAGTAGATGTCCCCAGAATTCAGATGGCCAAAAGCTGTAGGCTCTCTGAGCATGCAAACATTCCTCTTTTGCTGTGCTGAATTGTTCTAGGGGTTTATTCTCTACTTTCTTTTCAGCACAGACACCCAAACCAAAATAAACACAACCAATCTCAAAACAATTTTGATCTTGGCTAATACTGTCAATTCAAAATGTCCTTAATGGAAAGAGCTGATGGCCAGCCATTCTGAAATACTCCCCAACACAGCTTTTGGAACTAGGAGAGCTAATTCTTTACATGGCTTCTCAAAGGATTAAATCATGTGGCAGCCAAGCACCGTGAGAGGAAATCCTGTCTAAAAATGGGATTTCTTGCCCTCTGTAAAATGTCCCAGTCAGTAATAAAAGTTAGAAAGCCATGGATTAATGACAGAAGTCATTCCTAGTCCAGAATTATTCCAGAAAATAATTTAACTTCTTCAATGAGCAGTACTTCTCCCTAGCTGCATTCAGCATTCCAGTTGCATACCAGCAATGAAGGAATCATTCCAAAGGGGCCATACCCAGGATTTGAATAAACTAACCCTAAGCCAAGGAACCAGGAGATCTGATCCCTTCCTCAGCATCAGCAGAATTATTTCTCCAAGTCCCATCTCTCCTTTCATTACACGCCCAGAGATGCCAAAGGAACAACAACAGTGTCAATGAGGCTTTCAACAGCATTGCCTGTCCCAGATGCACCAGAAACTGCATTTTGTCTGGCACAATTCCACTTGTCAGGGATCAGGCAAGGCAGGGACAGGCACAAGGCACAAGGCATCTCCTGCCCCAGCCTCAGCCTGCAACACTGACACAGGCACAGACAGCCAGGGAAGAGATTTGTCACTGTGAACCTGCCAGAGGTGGCTTTGGGCCTGTGCTGTCAGAGGATGACAAACTCACACCCTGCCTTGGCTGCATCCGTTTGGAAGTCTCCTTCTCCTTCATTGGAAATGTCAAAAGGACTTTCTATCATAGGAGGTTTCCCTATTCCTCCCAGAGCAAAAGCAGGCAATGTCCATGAATCTCCTTCACATCTCATAGGGTTCAGATCAGAAACAGCCCCAAGGAAAGCTTTTCTATTACTAGAGCAGCCGGAAGGATTCGGAACATTCCTCAAATCCTGCTAAATGCCTTCATTTTCTCTACTAATTCTGACCTTATAAAGGCTGCAGGTAGATAAAAGGCATGTGCACGATGGAGAGGAAATGTTTTCTTTTCCTGCACAGCATTTCCAGGACCCCAAGTTACCACTCCAGCTCCTGCCAGTCAACACTTCACAATAGAGCAATTTTCACTGCTCCACAAGAGAACGCACCCAGGGACTGGCCTCTGGGAGAATCCACTAAGCCCATCAAGGAATTGAAACAAATTCAAAGAAATTTTTAAACAATGAGTTTCAGCTGAGTATTCCAAATGTAACCTCTGAGATCAGATAGCAATGGCTGTTTTAGGAAAGACATGCCCTGCACATACTTGGATGTTCACAGGATTTCTCTTGTCTTCTGCTGCTGGATCTTGGCCTGGAGGAAATGGAGGACAAAGAACATATGAGGAGGTAGAAAGAGAAGGGAGGGAATGGGTGTACCATGAAAGGAAGCAAACCTTCTCAGCATGGACACTTCTATGAAGTAGGGGATGCAACACATAAACCCAAAAGGATGCAAAGCTGATTAATTGTCCTTAAGCTTTCAGTTGCTGCAGTCACACAGAGCTGGTCAAGCTCTGGTTGAAACACATCAGTCATTCTTCAACTTGCACCAGAACTCCCCAATTCTGCTGCCTCTGCTTTTGAAGCCCAGTGGCTCCTGCAGCCTCTCTGAAGCAGCAAGAGCTGCTGGGCTCAGATACTAGTTTGGATGGAGGGCTACTTTTGTACTTCTCACAAAGTTTGACTTGGCCTGCTCGTGCCTCACCCTGGTGACAGCCTCCTGCTACACGTGGGCAGAGCACTGCTGTCTCCTGAGAATGATTTTACACCTCCTGGCTCTTTCCAGAACACAATGGCTTTTTCCAACTCAGCCGCTAGGGAGGAATATTCACATTGCACTTTCAAAGCCCTGCCAAGGATTTTCAATTGGAATGATACTTCTGTGCCTCCCTCTTTATGGTTATCACTTGGATAAGCTTCACAGCTTCATTTTATCACACATATCCAAGCCAATATCTTTCCATCAGGTACAGTCTCTTAACTCTTCTCTATCACCTTGCTCTCTTTGATCTTAAGCCAGATCTAAACATTAAACATCAATCAGATTATACATCTCCATCCCAAAACTTATCAGGGATCTCATTTCACAGGGGAGGCCAAGGCACAGAGAAATTCCACCTGATGATTACAGAAGCAGCACCTGAATTTGCAGACACCTCTCCAGGAGCCAACATTTGCCCATGCATATTCTCCTGGCTGGAAAATTTAACAGTCAAGGATCTCAGCATCCAAAGTTCTGCAGGATCCAGGCCCATGCAAAACAGTTCCCAAATGACCCCACAAAAATTACAGAGGTAATCAAGAGCCAAATCCAGCAGAGGACCCTTCTGGAGGTGCTTTGAAGCCCTGCCTTCTCTTCCCCAACACCACCTCTGCTCTTGGGGCGTTGCTGTTGGGTTTGACATTGGATGAGCAAAATGCTGAATACACAGAGGCTTGCCGGAATGGGAGACTGTGCAAAATGTCCATAGGAGATGGGAAAAGTGAGGTGAACATCACACTGGAGCAGCACACCCCTTGACTTACCTCATCTCCCAGGACTCCTGCAAATCCACCTGGGGAGAGCTTTGGACAGATCCCGCAGCACTGCCAACATTGAGACTTCCTGCCATGCATATTGGGGGGATCAAAGGCAGTCCCAATGATGCCTTCTTCATTTCCCCACCACTGGGATATGGCAAGGAAGCCTGGAAAAAGTAGAACACAGTGCTCAGATCAGGCATCCAGCCTTGCCCCAGTCCTCCCTCAGGACATTTACATTTTCCCTCAACTGGGACTTGCCAGGAATAAACAAGTCAAACTGATGGAGCAGATTGGCCCAGCACGAGGAATGCAAAGGGACGTGGTGAGGGACAGATCATGTCCCACATTTGACACCTCTTCCCTCCTGCCCTCTCCTCTCCAATGCACCTACATTCCCATTAACATCATGATGTTCTGGGGTGCCACTGCCTCCCCTGGCCTTTTGGATGGCATGGCAGTGGCTTTAGATCACTGTTCTCTCCCTGCCCCTAAGGTGGCTCACAGCCACTGCTGATCTCCACCCATGGCCCTACAAAGCCATTCTGCAGGATGCCAAAACCTGCTTTTCTCAAGGCCCTCATTTCTTCTGCTGCTGCCCTTCCCTCCTACAGTTCCCCAGCAGCCTCTGAGCCCAGATGCTGCTGAGCTCTCGGCATGCTCCCTGCTCTCCAGCTCCCACACATCCATCAGCTCAGGCTCACTGGCATTTAGCAAGTTGAGCAGAGCTCCCTGCCCTGCTGCTCTCTGCAAGCTCTCTGCCTGCCCAAGCTGCTCCAGGGCCCCCATGCCATGGCCAGGAATGGGGCTGGAGGCACTGGGGTAGATGCACACCCATCCTTAGTATCCCAGCATTTCTGGGATATCCCAGCTAAAGAGCCAAATCAGGACCTGTTCTAACTTGACTGTTAGAAGGGTCTGTTCCTGTCAGGGCAAAAAGTCTCAGAGCTCTGCCAACAGCACATAAACTGAAAATTTACCACACTGGACTTTACTGGCTCTCCTTACCTTACATTCTTTTTCCTCTGAAGTGATTGCCTTTTTCATTCTACTCTCCTCATCCAAGCCGCTGCCAGGTTTCCCACTCTCCTGCTCTCCGTAGCACATCTTGCTTGCCTTGGTAGCAGGAAAGCTCTTCTGGATGGGAGGCAACAGCTTGGAGGGAAGGAGCATGGATGGACTGGCCAGAGAAAACCTCTTGGCAAGAGGGTAGCCAGTCAGGCCTACAAAGTGGAGACACAAAATGTATCAGAGCCTGCAATGCAAATCTAAAGCATTGGAAGCTCCGTATTTCATGGGACAGATTCCTTGGAAGCTTCTAAACAGCTGCACAGAGAAACATGGTCATTGCCAGCAGACCCTTTAATCAGGCCGAGAGAAAACCCTGAGCCACTTCCCCAGAGCTACCACAGGAACAGCCTGGCCTCTGGGCTGCCCTGGGACAGCAGGGAGGACACAGGAGCCTCACCTCTGTGTGAGGCTGAGCCATGCTCACAAGGCAAGAAGTGAGTTCAGTGAACTCCCACTTTTTCATCAACATCTCTAATGGGTGAGACAGTCAAGGGTTTTCTTCATTTTTGAGACAATTTCTTTGGTTTTATTTTTCCCAGAACTAGCCTGTGTTTAATTCCTCTGAACTGTATTCAGTTAGCAAGTTTGAAAGGAAAGATGGAAGGCTGCAATGGTAAGAGGGGAAAAAAAGATTCTTTCTTGAGGTTGGCCTTGTCTGAATCCACAAGAGAAACCCACACAGCTGTGACTGCTAGCTCTGAAAACCACAAAGATCTCTCTGCAAGCAGGCAGGCCTTATTGATGTTTCTGTAACACCCTAATACCATCCTCAATGTTGGACCCAATCAGCAAGCAGAGGAAGAACACAACATTTATCTATAGTGAGACCAGACATTGATGGGAGAGAAAGCAACAGGATTTGAATCTCATGACCATGTCCAATTTGGGGTCAGCTGTGGCCACAGTCCCTGTCCTGGCAGACAGAAGGAGTCATTTGGCCTCTGTCAAAAAGGAGAAAACAGCATAAACTAATGAGACAATGTTGTGATGCCATGGGTGTCCTTGCAGGATCATCTGTAGCTGTCAGGCACCTACTCTGACACAGAGCCACCACTGACACCATGGACAAGTTTTCCCTGAAATCAGGGGGACTTTCTTTCCATTTACTCCAGCCTTTTAGTTCCCTTCTATCCACACCTTTTCCTTCAGTGGTCTTTCCTTTTCTGGTGAAATCCATCTTCAAACCCGTGCTTCTGCCAGGCAGAAGTGTCAGGGTTTGAATCTGGAATGGCTCTCAGAGTTGGCAGCGACGGGAGCTCGGTACCCAGCCTCAGAACAAGGCCGGGTGACTCCAATCGCCAGCGCTCGGCACACAGAGGCAGAGCCAGACGCGTCTGCTGCCGCTGGGGCCGTGTCCAGCACAACCTGCACCAGCCCAGCCTGGGGCTGCCCCTTTGTGACACGCTGCCCATGCTTCTCTCGTTTCCATGGCTGCAAAACCCCACCCCAACTCCATCCCCTTCCATTCCATTCCCTTCCCTAGGGCAGCCAGCCCTAAGCCCAACCTGGCCAGGCCTGAGGCTTTCACACTGCCTAGGATGTAGACCCTCTCCAAAGCTTCTTTTCAAGGTCTTTTATTTTGTAATTCCCACTCAGTTCTGGGTTGCAGCTTGTTGGTGTTGGATTTTGTTTCATTGTCTTCACATCACACAAAGTGGTGAGACACAAACAATGGCACTGGGCAGTGGAAGTAGAAGCAGCTTTGCACTCCCCGGTGGATGGCCCCAAAACTCAGTAGGCCAAGAGCTGTATGTTCCTTTTTGCTCCACTTCATTGTTCCAGGGCTTTATCCTCTTCTTTCTTTATTGCAGAGACACCCATAAACATGATCTGCCTCAAAACATTTCTGATCCTGGCAGTTCCTGACAATTCCAAATTTTCTTAATGGAAATAGCACGGGGCAGGTCATTCTAAATCTCTCCTCAACAGAGCAGATCAAACTAACCATCCTTGATTTGGATGAACTAAGCCTGAGCCATGGGACCTGTGGGTCTGATCCCTATTTCTGCATCTGCAAAATTAATTCTTCAAGTCTCATCTCTCCTATCTATTCAAAGTCTGCATTACATGCCCCCAGTGTCAGTGGGCTGATATAATCAGCTTTTGTACACATTCTGCCCCCTGAGCCCAGCAGCATTGCTGGGACCCTGCAGCACCCCTGCAGGCCAACGTGCTCCAGGCACAGCTGCAGGAGGGAGATTGCAACAAGTCCTGGCTGAAGGAGTCTCCAGGCTGCTGCAGCCCTTCCCCTGCGGCGGGATCATCCCTCGCTGCCATGGGGGGAGCCATGGGGCTGACGGGCTCTGTCCAGATGAGCGTCTCCTCCACGTGCTGCTGCTGCTGCTGCTGATCCAGCTGCTGCTGCCTTCCCCCACAGCTGGATCAGGAGCCTGCCTGGGAAAATAACACTGCCAGTGCCTGTGCCAGCCACTGATCCCTGCCAGGAGCCTTGCACACTGGGCATCCTGCCCACCAAACTGCTCCACTCAGGTGATGTCAGAATGTTACAGACATCTTTGTGTGAAAATCCTTTTCTTTAGGATTTTTCCTTCTGAGAAGCTAAGAGGCCTCAGAGACAAAATGTAAACAATGATTATCTGCCGCTGTGGAATGCAACAGGTGGGTTCGTGATTGGTCTCATGTGGATGCTTTGATTTAGTGACCACTCACAGCAGAACTGGCTCTCTCTCTGTCCGAGCCACAGATCTTTGTTATTCATTCTTTCCTTTTCTATTCTTAGCTTAGCTACCTTCTGAGAGAAAACCTTTCCTTCTATTTCTTCTTAGTATAGTTATAAAGTAATATATATATATATAATAAAATAATAAATCAAGCCTTCTGAACATGGAGTCAACATTCTTGTCTCTTCCCTCATCCAAGAACCCCTGTGAAAACTGTCACATCAGAACACATCAAAATACATTCAAACAATGTGTTTTCCACATTCTGGCAAAGTCATGGCCACATGTTGGAGGCAGACTGCTGTTGGCAGAATGGGGGAAGCCCCAGCAGCTGCTCTCCCCATGGCTGGATGGCCACAGCAGCAGAGCAAGTCTCCCACCGTGCCCACTGCTGTGGGACCCAGTGCTTTGGGCTTGTTCCCACTGAACTCAGACTGCTGCTACAGCAGCAGCATCACTTCACACATTTGATAACAAAGAGTTGGAATGGCACACAGGACTTGCCCCAAGAGCTACAAATTTTTTTTAAAAAGAGCAGGGGACGGGGGAGTTGGAATACTCAGTTCGTTTTTAATACAAGCATACCTGGATTTAAGCAGGGACACTGGGCTAATCATACTGGGGCAAGTATGCTTACTGCCTTGTAAGCCTTGTCTCTACCAATTCCCAGCAGTCCACAAGCAATTTTCACTACAAAGGGGTAGATAAGATTTTACAACACCTCCATGAGCAAGTCTGAGCCAGAAGTCAAAGCACAAGACAAATACTCCCAAATCTGCCCCCACTGGGGAAAGGAAAGAGAAAAGTAGATTAAACAAGTACCCTTACAGCTGAAGTGCCTGCATTTATCCCATGGTCCAACAAAAGCCCCTCAATTCAAACACACAGCTTAAGATCAAGGAATAGAAGTGTTTTGAGGCCATTTAACACCTGATTCCTATTACTTTCAAGGAGAAGTGAATGTTAAATCCCTTAAAAACACACATGCAGGTCTATTTGGGACTGCATCCTTCAAAAGCACAAATGGAGGTTTAGAATTGCAGACTGTTTCCATTGGAAAAGACCATTTAGGTCATCGAGTCCTTCCAATAACCTGAGACCCTTGACACTGCCAAGGCCACCACTGAAGCATCACCCAGGACAGGATTGGCCTTCTTGGCCACCTGGGCACACCTGGCTCACGTTCAGCCACTGCCAACCAGCACCCCCAGGTCCTCCTCTGCTGGGCGCCTTTCCAGCCACTCTGCCCCCAGCCCGTGGCCTTCCATGGGGCTGCTGTGGCCCAAGGGCAGGATGGGGCACTGCACCTTGTTGAACCTCATGCAAGTGGCCTCAGCCCATGATCCAGCCTGTCCAGACCTCTCTGCAGAGACTTCCTGCCCTCCGGCAGATCAACACTCCCACCCAGCTTGGCATTGTCTGTAAGCTGCCTGAGGTGCCCTTGATTCTCCCCTCCACATCATTGACAAAGATGTGAATCACACCTAGCCCCAGTGCTGAAACCTGGGGAACACCCCTTGTGACCAGGTGCCAGCTGGATTTAATTCCACTGAATTCCACCACTCCCTGGGCCCAGCCATCCTGACAGTTTTTACCCAGGGAAGAGTGCATTCAGTTCTCAGTCTTTTTCTCAACCTCTGTTCCATGTTTCCCCCCATGTCCAGGAGAAGACAGAGCTTCTCCTTAGACCTCCATTCATTGCTGATGTATTTACAGAAACATTTTTACTCTCTTTGCAATTTTCTTGGAAGAAATTCTCAACAGTGAGGCAGGTGAGGCACTGGGAACAAGTTGTCCAGAGGAGCTGTGGATGCCTAAGGAAGGGTGTTAGGTGAACATGACTCAGCCTCACACAGAGGTGAGGTTGGATCTGAGCTACTCTCTGGTGGGTGGAAGGCTCTTGTGGCAGCGCAGAGAGGCTGTGCAGGGAACAGCTGTGCCCTGCATGTGCCCCCCGCAAGGAGCTGTGCTGCTGCCAGTGCCCCTGGAGCTGTAGGGCTGCTGAGCTGTGGGGCAGGGAGAGGAGCAGCAGGGTGCATGTGCAGCTGAGCCATTGCTGGAGAGCACAGGGCTCTGGGCTCCCTGCTGTCCCAGGGCAGCCCAGAGGCCAGGCTGTGCCTGCGGCAGCTCTGGGGAAGTGGCTCAGGGTTTTCCCCTGGCCTGCCTCAAGTGTCTGCCAGCAGGAGTATGTTTCTCTGTGCAGCTGTTTCCAAGGAATATGTCCCATGAAATATGGAGCTTCAGATGCTTTAGGCTTGCATTCAAGCCTCTGTCACATTTTGTGTCTCCCCTTTGCAGATCTGACTGCCTGCAGTCTTACCAAGAAGTTTTCTCTGGACACTTGCAATGTTCTCCTTCCCTCCCATCCAGAACAGCTCTCTATCCCCTAAGCTCAGGAAGAAGCTGCTGGCTGTCCATAGAGTGTTTGAAGACTTGAATTTTTGTTTCGGTTTCATAGTTAGAGATGTATATATGGTCTGATAGTTTTGAATAAATGTGTTATGATTATATCCTTAAATTTTGATGACATTTTTTATGGTATATATTTTATTTTGATGATTTGAAAACCTAAAAAATATATCAATTTACATAAACCAAAGAGAATGTGAGATCAGGGCCTGCTAGCCTAGAGGTTATGGAGTGCAGCTCATTCAATGTGCCGGTGCCTCACCATGTCCTTTCCTTACCGGGCTTCTCCCTTTCCTCTTTTGCCATGTTTTCTTTGTGACATTTGTGCTGCTATTTTAACTTGTCATTGTAACAGGGCCACTTATTGACATGTTTGGGGCACAATGGATGCAAAGTCCTGTACAGACAAAAGTTTTCTACCTAGATGTGTTCTGTGCTCACCAAAGGCCTGAGCAAAGAAACAAAGACAAGTGTGCCCAAATGGCCAAGCTTTGCTCCTTTGCAATCTCACACAGATCTGGCTCTCAGGTGTCTTCAGTCACAATTCCATAGGTAAGAGGAGGTTGTGTATTTAACTGGGAAATAGTGAACTGCTTTGGAAAAGCCATCTGTATATATATGTACCCAGGACAGCAGTCCAGCTGTGTTGTTTGCAAGTTGTTTGTAGAAGGATGAGTGGACTCTGAGGCCAATAACAAGTGACAAGGGTGCCTCAAATCTATTTACACTCCAGCCTGGGTACCATTCATCCCAGAGCCATGGCACAATGCTTTAGTGTATCCTACACACACTCTGCCTGCAAGAAAAGCTTGGCTTGGCTTATTAGAGTGAAAGAAATAGAATAGAATGGACAGTGAAACTCATCCCTTTGGAATGACTCTCCTGCTTTCCAGTGTCAACTCTGCCCCTCATGCTCCCAAGGCTTGTTACAAACAACTATCTAAAATTGCTTAAAAATTCCCCGGCAAGGTTCAGTAAAAACCAGATTGAATATTAAGCAGTAGCTGAACATGGCTGAGCCTTACACAGAGGTGAGGTTGGATCTGAGCTACCCTCTAAAAAAATCATTGGCAACATTCACACTATTGCTTACAGGTCGTTTAAGGTACAACAAGGAAAAAAATACCAATAGCAACAAACAAATTTCTGTCAATCAAACAAGAAACATTCTGAGAAGTGTTTGTGTGCATGTGTGTGTGTGTGTGTGTGTTTAGGTGCTCTTCACAAAAGTACAGAAAGGACAAGGCTAAAAAGGAATATAGCCTAAAAGCTTAACAGCACTCCAGCTTAACTGTGGTGGTTAGACTGGAGCCTCCAGGAGTGGGGCTGTTGGCCCAGGATCCATTGCTGAGCAGTGATCCTGCCAGTGCAGCAAACTTGAGAGCTCGCTGCCCCTGAGAGGCCCCACTCAGAGGGAGGTTGCTGCTGGCAGCCACTGTGCTCCAGGAGAGCTCCAAGGGCCTCCATTGGAGCGCTCTTTATGGGCCACAAGAGAGTGGGCCTCAGCCATAAAATGCTTCCTCGTGGCCGCACTGGGGGCCAGCAGCCTGTCTAGCAAAGTGGGAGGAGAAGGATGCCGTGCCATTCAGGCAAGAAAAGTGGTTTGCAAGGCTGTTCCCTGACACCCCAGGAGCTCGTTAGGCGGCACAGGTTCCTGGGAGCGCTCCGTGTCCCTGATAAGCTCAGCAGGAGCTGAGCCCAGGGGCTGTTCAGCAAGGCCCAGGCCTGACAAGCGTTTCCCAGATCACCCTGGGGCCGCACGAGGCCGGGCCCATTCACCACCACAATCTGAAGCACCAAGTTTTGATGGAGGGTAAAAAGCCAAGGCCCAGTGGAAGTGGGCCCTGTCCTCAGGCCTGTGGGAGAATCACAATGCAGATCCTTGTGCTGCTTATTCCATCTCTCCCCTCTTTACTAAGTTCTTGGTGGCAAGGTCACTTAGGTTAGACACACAGCTAATAAACAGTGCTCCTGCAGCTTTCTGCTCAAAAAATTAAACTGAGATTACACATCCCAGATCATGTTCTGTTCCGGTTTAACTGACTGATTTGAGGAATTTCTGGAGCAGCAAATTTGCTTCCTCAAATGTTTACTGTGTGTGACATGGAGCACAGAAGAAAGATTTAATGTCAAAGCCACTGCCCAGGCAGTGCTCTTTTGACAAGTTCTGCCCTGAGCTTTCCTTAGGAAGATCTGAAATGTTCAATGTCACCAGCACAAGCTCCTGCAATGGCTGCTGGCCAGCAGAGCAGGGCTGTCAGCTGTGAAACAAGTGTTGCCACAAGCAGCAACAAGCAACAAGCTCTCCCACGGCAGCAAATCATGAGCTGGGAAGGATCTGATCTAAAGGCCAAAGCTCCTTAGCTCCTTCCAAGAGGGCTGGAACACTTCCTCATTCCAATGAGCTGCGGTGCTGGACACCACAGCTCTGTGTGAGCACTGGACACAAGTTGCTCCCACTGAGTGCTGGGATGGTTCCTGCAGGAGCTCTGGGCTCCTGTGAGTGCCAGACACAATGAGGAGAGAAGGAGCCCAGGGCACTGACACACCTTTGCCTTGGGCATAGCCCGGCCTGGAACAAACACCCTGAAAGGTTTCCCCTTTGGCCCATGTCTTGAAAGGTCAGGTCAGCTGTTTGATGACTCAGGTTGGTTTGGTGTCAAGGAATTTCCCTCAGAAATACTGGGTTTGTCTCCCTCTGTGCCTTCCCCTCAGCAGCTTTGGGGATGCTCCTGTGTGAAGCCATCTGTCTCACACAGTTGGAGACAACTTAAAACCAACACTCTGTAATAAGTCGTCTCCTCTAATGTGTTCCAACAATCCACTTCCAGCAATAGGAAATTAATACTAATAGATGAAAGCGGAAGGAAACCAACAGCTTATTAACAAACAGAATGCCTACAAAGCAAGAACAAAGGCAGTGACTTCTAGATATCAAACTGCCAGACCTCACCGTCTTCCACTGGAACAAAGACCCAAAATGCCAGAGGAAAATCCCCCCAGGACTCGCGTTCCAAGATGGCGCCGGGTTCTCCCTCAGGAAGAACAGGAGCCATCACGGAGTAGTTCCGGCAGCAATGAATGTTCAGGGGCTTGTCCAGCACTGACTTTCTCCCAATGGCAGAGCTCTGGGGAGCAGCCACGGCAGGTGAAGCAGCTGGACTGGAGCCCCTCGGTTCTTTTCTCCCCGCTGTGGCTCAGCTCACACACTCTCGGGCTGGGAGCGGAGCCGCTTCGCTTCTGCCGGCACCGTGTCCCTGGGCTTGGACAAACAGATTTCAGCCAGGAGAGCCCTGCACACTGTTCCTCGTATCTCTCATAACAGCCTCAAACAACTACAAACACTCTGCCTACAGCAGCTTTCACAAAGAGCTGCAGAAATCCAGGATAGCCTAAAGTGAGCGGCAAAAGGCTTTTGCCTTGCTCTTGCCACCAGAATTCTTGATGATCTGATGCAATTTGATTCACATATAACATGGTTTCTGAGTTTTTCCATTGAAATATTTCATGATGAGTGACAAGCCTTGGGAGCAAGAGGTACAGGACCGATGTGCGAAACCATGAGCATATCCTCCAAAGTGACCAGTTTAATTGTCCATTTTATTACTCTTGTATTTATTGCACAACTCATAGGCAAATCCAAGCTTTGCTTGGAGGCAAAACAGGCATGGGATACACTAGAGTCCCTTGTAGGGTCACCAGGGCTGGCAGTGACAAAGCAGGCTGTCTGCTTCATTGTGAACCACTACAGAGCTACATCCCAACGTGTTTTTAGGAAGCACTGAATTATTAAGCCCCCTGTTTCTGCATGAGATACAAAAAAGGAGATCCCAAATGATTTTCATGCAAGCATGCAGTAAAGAACTGATCTTGCTCTCCTAATTGAAGCTTTGGCTTGGGCAATTGCACTCTTCCCATTCATCTTTTGACACAGACACTCCAGGTTTGCCCCCACACCCCTGCAAGGCTGGCAGTCACTGTTTCCCATTTACTGTTCTTCCCTAGAGCCAGTACAGTGGCTTCTTTGAAACTAAAAGCCCTGAGATCTGGTTGTCTTGAAGGAGCATGAAATGCTATTCAAGTGTTCACATTGGTAATACCCAGGTCTGCACTCCCCAGAGCTCTGAAGCAGCAGCAGGAGGACCATGCATCATTGCTGTTTGTGGATGTTCATGTTTCTGGTGGGCAAGAGCAATGGCTTTGAGGAGGGACAAGAATGCCCCTCTTCCAACAGTGGCTGAGAAAGGAGATGTGAAGTTTCACTGCCTTTTCTAGGATATTTTTGAAAGATCTAAGAGAATATTGCAGCATAGAGCTGGTCCCTAATTTTGTCTCCAGAGAAATCCCCAAAAGAGACATTCAATCTCCTGCTGATGGCAGCCCCATAAGCTCATGGACCAGTTTTCCCTGAAACATGCCACCCTGTCTGGACTTTACTAGGCCAGGACTAAACCCATAGCTAAGCAAACACGTGCAGCAACATGACACAGAGTTTTTCCATCAGAAAACCCAATTAACACATTCACATGCAGTTTATTCTGTAACATCAGAAGCTGGCAGCCATGAGGATTTTGCTGGCAAAAGGTTGCAGTATGCACTGGGACCAGAAGTGGTTTTCTTTAAGGCAAAGCAAATTGAAATGTGAAGTTTAAAAGCTTCAAACGACTGTGAAAGAAAACTGCAAAATAATTTCTGGATAAGTGTTCTGGTTTAAAAGCAAAACCAGTGAGAGACTCTAAGTCAGAAATACAATTTATTAGGAAAAGGGGAAAAAAAAAAAAAAACCACAAAAATACCCCATCCAAAATACATGCAATAATGTAAAAGAAAAACCACTGACAGAGTCAGAATACAAGCTCTGACACCCTCTTGGTCAGGGTACTGGTAGCAGTCCAGTTGGATTAGTGGCTGCACTCCTCCTGGAGTGGCACATGTGATCCTGTAGAAGGGTATAGTCTTCCTCTGAAGTTCCAGTGGAAAAGGCGGCCATTCCTCTGGGAATCCAGTGGAAAGGCTGCTTGTTCTGTCCCAAACTCCAGATTATTTGCAGGTGGGGATGCTTGGTTCCTCCCCTCTGGGCACAGCATCTCACAATGGGCTCTTATCATTCCATGAGTCATGGGGTGGGTCCATGAGACAGAAAGGGCTCCCAGAGGGAATTATCTCTGAGTCATGGGGAAAGGCATTGATGGGCCCATTAACAGGAGATAAGGAAAAGAACAATGCCCCTCCTGGTTTCAACAGCTCTTGAAGATGGAAATAGAATACATCCTTATATTGTAACCAAGGATAATAGGGAGCATTGTCAATGATCATGCAGCCAACCAAGAGCTGGAGCTGAATCCAGAATTGCTTGTTCCAGCTACACAGGAATTCATTACCCTGGCAAGCACAGCTCCATGGGAACAAAGATCTCTCATCTCTGGGCTGAATTGTAGCATTGTGTGTCCTGGATGAGTTTTCTTGTAAAGTTGTTAATTTTTTTATAAGTAGGTGTCATGGTTTGAGCCTGGCACAGAGCCAGTGCCCCTATGAAAATTCCCTCACCCTGGTGTCTGCTGTGAGATGTGACCAGGAATAAACAAAACAGGCTCCAGCTTAAACATAAAGAACACTTTATTACCTAAACTACAGGAAAATAGGGAAAAACTATAAGGAAAAGAAAAAAAAATTGAAAACCTTACAAAAAAACCACTTTCCTCCTCCCCACTACCTGAATTTCCCAATCCGATACATTCTCCCAAATCACCAACTGCCCAGCCTGGCACCACACTTTAGTATACTCAAACTTCAGTTCATGAAGAGGAGAGGAGTCCTTCTTGTTCCATAGGCTTCCCCTGGAAACACACTGAAACCTCGTGTGCTTCCCTGTCACTTCGGCACCGCCCGGAAAAAAGTCCTTTTGCCGCTTGTGACATCTTCCTTCCATGCCCAGTGCTCTCACCACCGTGCATGGATCAGAGCTGCTTTTAGGGTTGTCTTTTAAGGATGCCTTGTCTCACTCCAAAAAGGCACAGTCTCTGCTTTGGGACATCTGTCCCCCCCATATTTTTCCAACCCCCTGGGGCCGCGGGGTCCTCACGATGAACCCTCCTGGTTCTGAGGCACTGCCTCCCCCTAAGTGCAGTCTCTGTGTCACAGGAACAAACTGAGTCCATGGCCACAAGAAAAGTCCAGCCACAAGGCCACTCCAAGCATCTCTCTCTTCACTCAGCCAGTCTTCTCTACGTCCTTCAGGCCAGGTCCTTGTCTCATCTCATCTCCTATCTCCCTTCTTATTCAGCTTCGAGGAGGATTAGCATTTTTGCAAGGCCCCAATCATGAAAGAAAGGGGTTAAAACTTTCAGTCTCTGTCTGTCCTGGAGCTGCGGCACTCCCACACACGCTGCCGCTCCGGCCGGGCACTCTTCCCCCCCCCTCCTTCTCCTCCTGGGCCGGCTGCTATCACATTCGGTGTCGCCCGCTCTCCTCTCTCCTTCCTGGGGGGGGGATGGCTGCCCGAGGGCTGACTCCCTGGGCTCTTCCACCCTTCCATCCTCGAGGGCCTTCTCACCCCCCATCTCTGTCCAGGCCCCAGGCCTACCGCATGGCAGCCCCTCCCCCGCCCAGCAGCAGCGGCTGGACAGGGGAGGGTGATCTGACCTCTTCGCCTCGACGTCCCAAGAGGACCTCCCAGGGCCAGAGCCCTGCTTTTTAACCCCTGTGTATTCTCGGAGGTGTGTCCAAACCCCACTGGCTACACCAGGTGCCAGTCTCAAACTCAGAACATTCATTGGTTTGACCACAGCTTCCCAGAATTCCCACTTCTTCCTGGTCAAACCACCACAGTAGGGTTTTGGTTTGACCCTCGGTTCCCCCCATGTTCTCCCTCCTAATGGTTTGTTCCTCCTGCCAGTTACCTGTCTATCAATGTAACCAACCCCCTTTCATTTCAAGAAATTTCTATGTCAATCTTCCCTTACTTAACATATGATTTGTCCCCTGAGCCTTGTCCCTCCCCTACGCCATTCCTATTGGTTCAGGTGTGTCCCTCGCTCCTCCCCTGAGCTTCGTTCATTGGTCCCTCGTGGCTCCTCGTGTCACGCCTGTAATAAGTAACAATATATTTGTTCATTAATAGCTAGATGATAATTTAAATTGAAAACAATAGCTAAATAGCTTTTGTAGAATATCTATAGGGCTGTATGGGAAACGTTTAAGTAGTGCTTGGGCCACAAATCCCCCCTTGGTAACCAGATACAGCTACATCTAGTAATAATTACTAACCTTGTAACCTTTTGTTTGCTCTGCAAAAATTCCAACCTATAGATGTAGGAGACTTTCTGAAACACATATGGTAACAATTATTAACCTTGCAAGAACGTTGAGCTTAAAAGATTAGACTTATAGGTATGCCTTATAAGGAAAGTGGCCAAAGAGGAAGACTTGGGGCCTTCATCCCACGACCACTAGAAGGCAGAAAAAAGACCCCTAGCAACAGGAGGAGCACGCGCAGAAAACAGACCACGTCACCCAGGAATTCGGAGAAAAAGGACAATAAAAAGCGAACTTAAAAGGGGGAGACGCGTGCCTAAGAGAGCGAAGTCTCCTGGCCGCCCAGCACTGAATCTTGCTTATTCTTGCTTGCATAATAATAAAGATTATTGCACAATTCTTAAATTCGGTCGGTTCGTTTATCACAATTTGGTGCCGTGACTCAAATCCTGAGACAGGGTTGGTTTGAGAATTCGGGGGGGGGGTGCCCCCACCCCTTTGGTGGCCCTCATCTTCTCAACCGACCCCCCCTCTGGACTGACGAACCTAAATTCGAGAATAAGCAAGGAAACACCAGTGACCCTGTAAGCTTTGTGCACGAAGATCCGAGCGAAGACGCAGGACGCGTGAGAATACGGGTGAACCGCTTGGTTGGGTTGGAATCCCAGGGCAAAGTGAATGAGACGTCCAACTGAGGACGAAGCAAGAGGGACCCTCCAGTAGTGCGGTTCTCGTAACCCGCGAGGGAGCGAGCCACGACCGAGGGGGGTGTGTGTGTGTGTGCGTGGAGGTGCCTTGGAAGATGGGGCAGAAGGAGAGCAAGCCTTCTGACCCCCTGGGGGAGGGCCCCCGGTTACCCCCAATACCTAAGGATAGTCCGTTAGGATTAATGATTAACTATTGGGATGATTTTCCCTCCAGAAAAGGGAAGGATAAAGCAAAAATGATAAATTATTGCATGGTAGTATGGGGGGTAAGAAACTGGATTCAGGAAATACATACTGGCCCGTTTTCGGATCCTCTGAGGACTGGGTCTGTCAAGCCTTGAATATCTATGTGAATTCCAAAGAGCCAGAAAACCTGGAGGAGAGTGCTTATGCTAAATTGTGGTTGGTAGGAAGTAATGAGCAAATAACTAGATTGCTCCCCCTTAAGGGAAGCCAAGGGGAAGAAGATAGAAAGAAAAAGTCCCGAGTGGAGGAAGAGATTTCTATTTATCCTCCCCCATATGTACCACCACCAGCCCCAGCCCCTCCTGTATCCCTTCCAAACATTCCTCCAGCATCAGCCCCTGACAAACAGCAGGTCACAGACTCCTCGGATTACAGGAGACATACTCGGAGCCAAATGAAAACAGTAATTGAGGAAGGAGAGAACAGTGGATTGTTCCCTCTTAGGGAAATAGCATTAGGAGGACCTCAGGCTGGGATGGGGTTTGTCACTGTCCCCTTAAACTCAGGAGATGTCCGTGAGTTTAAGAAAGAGATGGGAAAATTATTAGAAGACCCTACAGGAGTAGCAGAAAGGGTGGATCAGTTCCTGGGACCAAATAAATATACCTGGGTAGAGATACAGTCCATTCTAGGCATACTATTTACAACAGAGGAGAGAGGGATGATTAGAAGGGCAGGAATGAGAATTTGGGATGCCCAGCATGTTCAGGGTCCTGTGGCTGATGTCAAATGGCCCTTGCAAAATCCCAATTGGAATAATCAGGACCCCAACCATCGTGGTCATATGCAGGACTTAAGAACTATTATAATCCAGGGCATACGAGAGGCTGTGCCCCGGGGACAAAATATAAGCAAGGCATTCAGAGAGTGCCAAGGAAAGGATGAGACCCCCACTGAATGGTTGGAAAGATTAAGGAAGAGTTTTCAGTTATACTCAGGGGTGGATCCAGAGACGCCTATGGGGCAAGCACTCCTGAAAACACAGTTTGTAGCTAAATCGTGGGAAGACGTTCGAAAGAAATTAGAAAAGTTAGATGATTGGCAGGACAGAGGACTTGATGAATTGCTTAGGGAGGCTCGAAAAGTATATGTTAGACGGGAGGAAGAAGCACATAAAAGGCAAGTTCGGATGATGGTGGCAGCAGTAAGGGAGGGGCAGCGAAACAACCCTCCGCCACGGGAAAGAAATGACATGAGGAGGGTTTCCCGGGATTTAGGAGGGCCCCCAGTGGGGGTGGAGAGAAGGAACGGGGTGCTACTACTGTGGTGGGAAAGGACACATGAAGAGGGAATGTCGAAAGAGGCTTAGGGATGAGAAAATGTTCAAAGAGGATTAGGGGGGGGTCAAGGGCTCTATTTATTGGGGACTCAAATGTCATCAGAGCCCTTGGTAAAACTTAAAGTGGGTCCCCAGCAAACCCCCATAACCTTCCTTGTAGACACGGGGGCCGAGAGATCAACAGTTCAGTCTTTGCCCCCGGGATGTAAGATTTAGCCTTTAACAGTACAGGTTATTGGGGCAAAAGGGGAACCCTTCAAGGTTCCTGCAATTAAAGATGTCTTAATAGAATCAGAGAAAAAAATAGGGATAGGATCCTTGCTACTAGTTCCTGAAGCCGATTACAATTTATTAGGTAGGGATTTAATGGTGGAATTAGGAATAAATAGAAATATTGAAGAAAAACAGTTGAAAGTCTGACTGTGCCCCCTACGGGCCACTGACGAGGAGAAGATAAACCCGGAGGTTTGGTATACCCCTGACACAGCAGGGAGACTGAATATAGAGCCTTTCACAGTTATTATCCAAAACCCGGAAATCCCAGTGAGGATAAAACAATATCCCATGTCAGACGATGGGCAAAGGGGACTAAAACCAGAAATAGAACGGTTAATACAACAAGGGCTCTTGGAACCTTGTATGTCTCCCTTCAACACCCCATCTTACCTGTAAAAGAACCAGATGGGAAATACCGACTAATACATGATTTAAGGGAAATAAATAAGAGAACTATTGCCCGGTTCCCTGTAGTAGCTAATCCCCATACATTGCTCAGTCAATTGAAACCTGATGACCAATGGTATAGTGTTATAGATTTAAAAGACGCCTTTTGGGCATGCCCCTTGAAGCAAGAATGTAGGGACTATTTTGCATTTGAATGGGAAGATCCCGATACCCACCAAAAGCAACAACTAAGGTGGACCGTGCTCCCACAGGGATATACCGAGTCCCCGAATTTATTTAGGCATGCATTAGAACAGATAATGAAAACCTATACCCCAAACCCAGGAATAACCCTTGTTCAATATGTAGATGATCTGTTAATAGCTGGAAAGAGTGAGGAAGCAGTTAGGGAAGAAAGCATTAAGCTTTTAAACTTTTTGAGCATTCAGGGGCTGAAGGTGTCCAAAAATAAACTGCAATTCGTAGAAGAAGAAGTGAAGTACCTGGGACACCGACTCAGTAAAGGAACTAAAACAGTAGATCCAGAGAGGGTTAAGGGAATCCTCTCCCTTCCCCCCCCAAGAAATAAGAGACAAATTAGACAGCTATTGGGTCTCATAGGATACTGCAGACAATGGATTGAAAACTTTAGTGGCAAAATAAAATTCTTGTATGAAAAACTAACTACTGAAGGTTTGATTAAATGGACTGAAAAGGATGATGAATCATTAGAACAACTAAAAGAGGAATTGACTAATGCCCCGGTGCTAAGCCTCCCCGATGTTAGGAGACCTTTTTATTTGTTCGTTAATACTGAGGCAGGAGTAGCATTTGGGGTACTGGCTCAGGACTGGGCCAGCAGTCGAAAACCAGTGGCATACATTTCTAAATTACTGGATCCAGTAAGTAGGGGATGGCCAACATGCTTGCAGATTATAGTAGCCACAGCCCTTTTAGTGGAGGAAGCTCTCAAAATTACCTATGGAGGAGAACTGAAAGTTTTTACTCCCCATAATATACGGGCAGTATTGCAACAAAAGGCAGAAAATGGATAACAGACTCCAGACTTTTGAAATACGAGGGCATTTTACTGTCATCCCCTCGGTTGATACTTGAAACCACCTCTCTGCAAAACCCTGCTGAATTCCTGTTTGGGGATCCACAGGAGAATTTAACTCATGATTGCTTACATAGCATAGAGAAACAAACAAAAATTAGACCGGATCTCGAAGAGGAAGAACTGGAAGAAGGAGAAAAGTTATTTGTGGATGGTTCCTCTAGGGTTGTTGAGGGAAAGCGAATCTCGGGATATGCCATTGTGGGAGGTGAAAATTTAGAAATAATAGAATCCGGCCCTCTGAGTCTTAGTTGGTCAGCCCAGGCCTGTGAGCTTTATGCGGTATTGCGGGCTCTGAAATTCTTGGAAGCTAAGGATGGGACCATCTATACGGATTCAAAGTATGCCTTTGGAGTGATACATACTTTTGGAAAAATTTGGGAAGAAAGAGGGTTAATAAATTCCCAAAGAAAAGAATTAATACATCGGGAACTAATCACTCAGATATTACAAGCGTTAAGAGGCCCAAAGAGAATAGCAATAGTACATGTTAAAGGACATTAAAAGGGTCCCTCCCATCTGATCAGAGGAAACAATATAGCAGATAGAGAAGCAAAGAAAGCTGCCCTCAGAAAATTCCAGGAGCAGGGAACAAGGAGAATGCGAGATGGCGAAAGAGTTTGTGTCCTGAACTTCACAGCCCAGGAAAAGGAAAAATTAGACAGAATGGGAATAACAGAGAATGAGGGTATTCGAAAATTACCAGATGATAGGGAAGTGCTGCCAAAATCTGTAGCTCAGAGGATAGTGCAGCAGTTACATGAAAAGACTCACTGGGGAACCTAAGCCTTAGTAGATCAGTTTACTATTAAGTATATGTGTATAGGAATTTATGATATAGCAAAACAAGTAGTTAGGGGATGTATAACATGCCAGAGGGTTAATAGGCATCAAGCTCGAGAAAGGATTCCAGGAGGAAGGGAATTAGCACACCGACCTTTTTCACATGTACAAGTAGATTTCACCAAGCTACCAAAAGTAGGGAGGTACAAGTACTTATTGGTACTAGTAGATCATCTAACCCACTTCGTAGAAGCATATCCTACATCATGGGCTACTGCAAACGTAGTGATTAAAACCTTACTGGAAGAAATAATCCCTAGGTATGGATTAGTAGAAATATTAGACTCTGATAGAGGCCCCCATTTCGCAAATAAAGTACTAAAAGAGGTAACCACGGCCTTAGGTACTAAATGGAAATATCACACTCCTTGGCACCCTCAAAGCTCAGGGAGGGTAGAAAGGGCAAATGGAGAAATCAAGAAGCAACTCACTAAACTTATGGTGGAAACTAAAATGTCATGGGTCAGATGTTTACCCCTGGCACTGCTAAACATTAGAACCCAACCTAGGACGGATGTGGGAATTTCTCCCTTTGAAATGCTCTATGGAATGCCTTACGACTTAGAGCTACCAGGGAACCATCCCTGTATCCAAGATAGTCAAATTCAGAGTTACATACAACAGCTAATGAAACGAAGGGAGGAACTAAAACGAAAAGGGCTATTGGTACAAAGACCCCCTTTGGACATAGCAATGCATAAGCTTAAACCTGGAGATAGAGTCCTAATTAAAACTTGGAAAGAGACCTCCCTAACACCCCAATGGGAAGGTCCCTATGTTGTTCTGTTTACCACAGAGACAGCCGTCCGAACTGCTGAAAAAGGCTGGACACATGCCAGTCGAGTGAAAGGACCCATCACTGCAGACACCCCTTGGGAGGTGACCAGTCGCCCTGGAGATCTACGATTGACTCTTCGGAAAACATAAGAATGCATAGCAACTGGTAATATGAATGACTGAGAGGGAGAAACACCGACTGCAGCTACTGGTCAGAGACAATATTCAAAGGGTGGGAAAGGAACTGAAGTGTCCTCTTATTTGGCACACATGGGATGATCTGATATCAGTGGCTGAGGTCCTCTCTGAGATAAGGCGGCCACTGTCTAACAGACCTGGGTGCATTAAATGTGGTGATCCCATCTGTAGGGCATGGATAAAAATATTTTGCGGGGGATGTAGGCTCAAATGGTGGGTTTTCCAATCACAGTTAGGTGGGGGTATCTGGTATCATACTTGTGATTGGGGTTGGAGGAGGGAAAACCCTTACACGGCTCTAAGCAAATTTGCAACAGCCCCAGGACAAAGAGAAATCCCTTATAGGGAGGCAATAACATTAATTGAAAATATAGAGCAGAGGAGACATTGGGCCCTGGCCTGGGCAATACATCACCAATCATATAGGATCATCTGCCAAAATCAGAGTGTGATATTAGACCAGGTGTGTGTAGGGAAAAAGATTCATGTCCCCATAGAGTGGCAAGTTGAGCCCCGAAATTGGGATAGTACCGTACGCTGCTACTTCCGAATATATAAGAAATGAGCCCGTAAGGCTCGGAGGAAAAACCCAGACAGTGAGACTCAGGCCCTATAAAGCTCGCTAGGAACGACAGAGAATCTGCCATAAGATAAGAGAGATCCTTTGCCTGGAGGCCTGGCAGCCTGCCCTTAGGAGTGGGGGCAGGAACGAAAGAAATAGCCCAAATAATGCACCCCCTGAAGACTACCCCTGCTGCCAAGAAGATAATGATCCCTGCAGACCGATACACCCGGGCTGGCAGGCGAGGCAGAGAGGTAAGGAGGAGTGAGGAAGAGCAACGGGCCTCAGGAACAGGAACGGAGCACAGGAATGCTCCAGGTAAAAGAGATATGGTTATAAGAGGTGAACAAAATTTGTTGCTAGGACCCTGCCCTGCTTGGCGAGCTATTTTTATCATTATAATCCTGAGCTTCCCGACTGCCTGGGGAAACCCCCATCAGCCTTACAAAGGGAACAAGATCCTAGTCAAACGGACCCTGATCACTGACTGGTCTCAGGCCTTTTTGCAATTTACCGGATCTATGGGAAATACCACAGGTTTGAGTTTACAAACTTTAGTTCTGCATGACGGTCTGCCGTATGCTAAACACGAATGGAAGAGGCAGAAAACTTGGGAGCTTCAAGGAGTAGTGGGAGAACAAATTAATATTGGATGTCGAGTGGTTAATGGATCAGACTATACTAACACAATCTCAATCAGTGTTTCCATGGGTCAGGAGGATAAACAAATAAATTTTGAATACCCAGCACGAGACTGCTGGCAAAACTTCACATTAACTCACACGGCAGAGGTAGTCTGTCTCTGGACAAAAGATACACAAGGCCTTTCCTTTAAATTCACAATAAATATTAAAACACAATCTACCACTACTAAACCACACATTATCACCATTTCACCTACACCACCGGTCACACTCACACCAAAAATTTTCAAAATAGGACCTTATATAATCAAAAAAATTGGTCAACAACAAATATTATTTAATCCAGCATGGTCTCTAAAACAGGTCGAACTGCTAATGCAGACTAATGTTTCAGAAATCCAGCCAGCTTGTTCTCTGTTTTTGCAAACATCCTTTGAAGGCTGGACTACTTGGCTCAGGAAACGCAGCTCTTTTAAAACAAGGAAACTTAGAGATGTGACTGGTGTTCTAGGCACAGGACTGGGAATTCTGAATAGCATCGATTCGGAGGTACTAATGAACAAACTGGCTGCTACGGCCAGAGATCTGTCCAAATTACAGCAACCACTGAGGTCATCTCTACTGGCTTTGGGGAGACACCAGTGGACGTTGTCAAACATTTTGCCAAATTGGGAAAGAGTAAATGTGAACGATCACAAATTGGTAATTGATGCACTTGGTGCCACACAAAATAATGTCTCCTTAGCCCTCAGCTGTATCCGGGCACAATTATGGATGCAGTCAGTCTCTGCTGCAATTATAAGAGAGGGCGAGGAAGGCACTTTCCCCACAGAAATTCGGAAAATAATTTGGGATAATGCCACTGAGTTTGAAAGGGAATTCCAATCCTCGTGGAAACTGGTGAATTTTACCTATAACCCTATTTCTAATACAGTCACTGCCTTTGTCTTGACCATACAAAATGCCTCTGTACATCTAGTTTTTCCTGTCATTGCATTAGGAATAAACCATGACGGAGCTGTCCTCTATCCTACAGAACATAGAGGATGGGTCCGTCAGCTTGGTGACAAATGGCAAACTGTTGACTTGGAATCTTGTATTGTACGAGAACAGTTGGGATTCATCTGCGAGGGCGCTGTAATTATAGCTCAAGATATCTGTTTGGACACAGAGCAAAACATTTGCCATTTTGAGATTCGCCCTAATGAAGTTTCTAAAACAGTTCTTATATACATAGGCAATGGGTGCACGTGTTTCAGAACTCTCTGTGATTTTGTGCTAGTAGATGATGTTATGGTGGATACAAAGAATCACTCAAACTTCTGTGCTTGTAACTTCACCAAGATTACAGGGTGTGACACCACTTATGAAGCTACAGTTACCTCTCACCAACTATTACAATCCAACTACACGCTGATTCACAAGTTAATGCCCACCCCGATTGGGATGAACTTCACCCTAGTGAGACAACTATTGTTTCACCAGGATCTGATAAAAATTCTTGAGAAAATCAGGAAAAGCGGACAGAAGACCCTAGTAACTGTTCAACATGATGTAGAGAAAATACACCAGGTAGTAGAAAGAGTGAAGCAAGATAGCAATTATAGGTGGTGGGACACCCTGTTCGAATGGTCACCTACTGCCACAGGTGTCTTAAACAGTATGTGCCATCCCACTGTCGTTCTTTTAATTCTGATTGTACTAGGATTTATTTTCTCAGCAGTTCAATTTGTTGTGAATTGGAATATGATGAAAAGACTAAAGAAATTAGCAGGTATAATTAATGCACAGAGCTTAACTGATGAAATAGATCAGTTAGCGCTTGCTAGGAAGGAGCTAAAAAGGTTTAATGAACAAAATTGGTAAAAAGAGAAATGGGGGATTGTAATAAGTAACAATATATTTGTTCATTAATAGCTAGATGATGATTTAAATTAAAAAAACAATAGCTAAAATAGCTTTTGTAGAATATCTATAGGGCTGTATGGGAAACTTATAAGTAGTGTTAAAGTTACAACCCCCCCCCCCTTGGTAATTGGATACAGCCACATCTGGAAATAATTTCTAACCTTGTAGAATTGCTTGCTCTGCAAAAATTCTACCCTATAGATGTAGGAGACTTTCTGAAACACATATGGTAACAATTATTAACCTTGCAAGAATGTTGAGCTTAAAAGACTAGACTTATAGGTATGCCTTATAAGGAAAGCGGCCAAAGAGGAAGACTTGGGGTCTTCATCCCACGAACACCAGAAGGCAGAAAAAAGACCCCTAGCAACAGGAGGAGCACGCACAGAAAACAGACCACGTCATCCAAGAATCTGAAAAAAGGACAATAAAAAGCGAACTCAAAATGGGGGAGGTGCGGGCCTAAGGGAGCGAAGTCTCCTGGCAGCCCAGCGCTGAATCTTGCTTATTCTTGCTTGCATAATAAAGATTATGGTACAATTCTTAAATTCAGTCGATTCGTCTATCACAGCTGACAGAGTCAGAATACAAGCTCTGACACCCTCTTGGTCAGGGTACTGGTAGCAGTCCAGTTGGATTAGTGGCTGCACTCCTCCTGGAGTGGCACATGTGATCCTGTAGAAGGGTATAGTCTTCCTCTGAAGTTCCAGTGGAAAAGGCGGCCATTCCTCTGGGAATCCAGTGGAAAGGCTGCTTGTTCTGTCCCAAACTCCAGATTACATGCAGGTGGGGATGCTTGGTTCCTCCCCTCTGGGCACAGCATCTCACAATGGGCTCTTATCATTCCATGAGTCATGGGGTGGGTCCATGAGACAGAAAGGGCTCCCAGAGGGAATTATCTCTGAGTCATGGGGAAAGGCATTGATGGGCCCATTAACAGGAGATAAGGAAAAGAACAATGCCCCTCCTGGTTTCAACAGCTCTTGAAGATGGAAATAGAATACATCCTTATATTGTAACCAAGGACAATAAGGAGCATTGTCAATGATCATGCAGCCAACCAAGAGCTGGAGCTGAATCCAGAATTGCTTGCTCCAGCTATGTAGGAAATCATTACCCTGGCAAGCACAGCTCCATGGGAACAAAGATCTCTCATCTCTGGGCTGAATTGTAGCATTGTGTGTCCTGGATGAGTTTTCTTGTAAAGTTGTTAATTTTTTTATAAGTAGGGTTTTGGTTTGGCCCTCGGTTCCCCCCATGTTCTCCCTCCTAATGGTTTGTTCCTCCTGCCAGTTACCTATCAATGTAACCAACCCCCTTTCATTTCGAGAAATTTCTATGTCAGTCTTCCCTTACTTAACATATGATTTGTTCCCTGAGCCTTGTCCCTCCCCTGGGCCATTCCTATTGGTTCAGGTGTGTCCCTCGCTCCTCCCCTGAGCTTTGTTCATTGGTCCCTTGGGGCTCCTCATGTCACACCCTTCCCCTTTATAAGTGCCTCCCCACCGGTTTTTCCCTGACACCGTTACTGGCCCCGCCTGGGTCCATAAAGTGGTCTCTGGCATCCATTCTTGTGTCCACTCCCTCCTTCCTTCGCCTCAGTACTTTGCAGTCCTGCTCACGCCTGCGTCACCACGCTGCAGACGGAGCCACTACTCAGGGGTTCTGGCAGAGATCCTGGGAGAGGCGAGATTCGTGGTCTGCGCCGGTCACTCCGGGAGCAGCTAGCTGGCACCCGTCAGCTCCAGTGGCTGCGGGACAAGACTGCAGTGAATGGCGCCCAGACTGCAGTTTAGATTTGAGGGACTCTTGTCACTTGTCATTGGCCTCACAGTCCACTCATCCTTCTGCAAATAACTTGCAAACAACACAGCTGGACTGCTGTCCTGGGTAAATATACATACAGATGACTTTTCCAAAGCAGTACATCATTTCCCAGGGAAAGACACAACTTCGTCTTGCCTATGAAACTGTGATTGAAAACACCTGAGAGCCAGATCTGTGTGAGATTGCAAAGGAGCAAAGCTTTGCTATTTGGGCACAATTCTCTTGGTTTCTTTGCTCAGGCCTTTGGTGAGCACAGAACACATCTAGGTAGAAACTGTTGACTAGACAGGATCCTTTGGATCCATTGTCCCCCAAACATGTCAATGTGTGACAAGTTACAAAGACAAGTTCAAACAGCAGCACAAATGGCGCAAAGAAAACATGGCAAAAGAGGAAGAGGAGAGGCCCAATGACAAAAGGATGTAGTGAGACACTGGCACATCAAGTGAGCTGCACTCCCACAACCTCTAGGCCAGCAGGTCCTGGTGTCACAACCTCTTTTTTGGTTTCTTTAATTTTTTTTTAATTTTTTATTTTTTGTAAATCACCAAAATTAAATATATGCAGTTAAAATGATGTCATCAAAACTTAAAGATACAATCAAAAAACATTTATTTAAAACTACATTGAAATATCATATGTACATAAATAACATTTATAAAAGTACAAAAATAATTGCATCTAAATAATATATGTACAGTTGTAATTACGAAGCTTAAAACATAAATCCTGTTAGTGAAAAACTCTTCAGTCAGTCGGTGGCCTCTTCCTGATCTTCAAGGAAAGAGTTCTTCTGGACTGGAGGCAAGAGCTTGGTTGATAACAGGAACATCGGAAGGTACCAGACAAAACCACTTGGCAAGACTGTATCCACTCAGGCCGGCAAAGTGGAGGCACAGAATGGATCAGAGCCTGCAACGCAAACCTAAAGCATCTGCAGCTCCATATTTCAGGGGACAGACTTCCTGGAAACAAGAATTCTTAACTGCTGCACAGGGAAACATGTTCCTGCTGACAGACTTTTGAATCAGGCCAGGAGAAAACTCTGACCCATTCCCCAGAGGAATTCTACAGCCTGGCCTCTGGGCTGCCCTGGGACAGCAGGGAGCCCAGAGCTCTGTGCTCTCCAGCAATGGCTCAGCTGCACATGCACCCTGCTGCTCCTCTCCCTGCCCCACAGCTCAGCAGCCCTACAGCTCCAGGGGCACTGGCAGCAGCACAGCTCCTTGCAGGGGCACATGCAGGGCACAGCTGTTCCCTGCCAATGGGCACAGCCTCTCTGCGCTGCCACAGGACCCTCCCACCAGACAGTGGCCCAGCTCCCTGCTTACCTTTTTCTGAGGCTGATCCATGCTTGGTCTTCACCTTGCCCTCAGTCTGGAGCTCCGTCAGGCCCCCCATGCCATGACTAGGAAGGGCGATGGAGACAATGGGGGCAGATGCACACCCTTCCTTAGCATTTTGTCATTTTTGGCACTGCTGAAAAGTCCCATCCGGAGGTGTCCAACTCAGCACTTGGTCAGCTTTCTGGAGAACATGAAACCTTCACCTCCAGCCCAAAAGGCTGGAGAGGTTTTCCTGCACGTGTGGAGGCTTGCTCTCAGCACACGTAATCAGCTGGGTGCCCATCACCTCGCAGAGGGCACAGGCCAGCTTGGTGACCACAGCGCAGACGTTGGCGCTTCGCACCGGCAGCGCCTTGTTCTCCAGGCAGGACCAGAGCACGGGCAGGGCGTAGCGCTGCACCACTTCAGGGCTCTTGGCATGAACCCATTCCACAAGCACTGCCGGGACAGACACACAGCTCCTTACCCACCAGCCTCAATGCAAACAAGGATCTACCTCTGCTTTTGCTTCTTGGGAGCCTCTCTGGCCAAGATCAGTGAAATAGCACACAGAGCCCCACGACCCAGAAACGGGCAATGCAGCTGATCATCCTTGAAACAGAACCCCCAGCCCCTCAGGACTAATTTCTCCAACCAGAGCCTTGTAGCTGTGGCAGAGTCTTTGTACCATTACTAAATTATTTCACAATTTATGTCTGCATGAACAATGAATGAAACATCAAACTGCCTTCTATTTCCACAAACAAGTTGTCTAACCCACACGGAAGCTTTGGAAATGCACCCCAGAGAGGCAATTGAGAGATTTCTAATAAAAGGGATGATTCCTTTGTGTAACTTTGACGTCAAGGGCCAAAAGTCTCATCTGGCTCTTCCTTTTGCTCCGTAGCACACAGCGAAGGGCAGTATTAGAACACACTTCGAAACTCCAGCCCACCAGAGATGGGTGCTGCTTGACAGCTGGATGAGAAACATCAGTGCCTAGCTGGTGTCTTTGGCAGAATGCTTTTGTGCCTTCCAACCAAGAGCCCTTTCAGTCCTCAGGGTGTCTTAGAGAATTACCCAGACCCCATTGCCCTGGCATTTGGGCACCTCCACACTTTAATGCCATTTCCCCTCTCAATGCTAATGGCATTTTTTCTTACAATGTGCACTGAAATAGGGGCATAGAGAGAGAAAAAGGCTACACAGGGGACTGAAATTTAGCCAGAACACACAAGTGTTGTCTCTCATTGTTTCTGGAATCTGCTCTCTGCTCATTTTCTGAACTGAATTATATCAAACACAGACAAAAATTTACTACCAACAGGCTCCTTGCATGGCAGATTTGGCTGAGAGATCAAAACCTGAAATGCTTGTGAGACCAGTCTTATTTTCTGATCAGGCAAAATGTTATGTAGTAGCTATTTATTATTCTGTGGTGGAAGAGACTTCATGTTCTCTATGCTGTTAATCCACCAGCAGTCATCAACATTGAAAGAGCTCCTGAAAGTACCCCAAACCAATTCTGCTAAGCAGGAAAAGGGTTATGGTACCCATTTAAAAATGAGACTTCATTTGAGTTTAAATGCAATTAAAGACATTGGTCACTGTGGAAGTTGAGAAGAGCCCCAGTGAGAGCTGAGCCCCGAGGCCGAGCGCTGCCCCCATCTCAGATGCTGCACAGCTCTGCAGCAGCCAGGGAAAGCCTGCCAAATCCACCTGCCTTGGCCATTGCCAGGAGGGACAAGCTCAGCACCTCCTGATGTGGAGGAGCTACTCTGCTCTCTGCTCACAGGCATTGCCTGTCAGTACTCCCTCAGAGACCTCTTGGCTTACAAAGGGAGGCCATACCTGTGATGCACTCTGTGACTTCCAGCAGAGCTTCACCACTCAGTTTGCTCCATTGGTGGCTGAGCTCTTTCATCAGTGACACTTCATCTACAAGTGAAACACACGTTTCTGCTCACTCTTCTGAGGGCACAGGAGAAAGGACAGTGGGGAAGGAAAGGGCAGGGGCAACCCCATTTGATACAATAAAGTCAATTTCTGCTCATTTTTGAATCCTTTTCTTCTTTCCTTCCAGCCTACTTGGCAGGGTTTAAAATTCCAAAAGAAAAGCTCTCCTTT
This sequence comes from Zonotrichia albicollis, assembly GCF_047830755.1. Lineage (NCBI taxonomy): Eukaryota > Metazoa > Chordata > Aves > Passeriformes > Passerellidae > Zonotrichia > Zonotrichia albicollis. Next base: position 9,455 of record NW_027428334.1, on the reverse strand, counting down.
CACATGTGTAAATCCAAAGTTGTCTGCTGGACCAGGAGCTATGCTAAAACATTTCACACCAGGGACCTCAAGAGTTCAGTCACATGGAAGCAGTGGAAAGGTTTTGCATCCCAGAGCAAAAAGGAAGAAGCCCATACTTGGGACACAGAAAGGCACTGAGTCAGGCAGTTTGTGACTTCACAGAGCAGCTGAGGTGGAGAAAGTGGAAACTGCCCCTCAAGACCTGACTCTTCCACACTCCATTTTTCAGGCGTATTCCCCCAGTGCGGCATTTTCAGAGCTGACATAAATCTGTGTGGCAGAGGAATTTACAGCAGCCCTTGCCCAGGCAGGTATTTGCTATTGCCATCTTGCCTCATCCAAAACAATGTGTGGAACAAGGCATCACTGACAGCTGGACTTAGACCCATTTGTTCTAAAGAAATGAACTTGGTGAATCATCAGTTCCCCCTTGGAAAAAGAAGACAAAGAAGAAAGGTGGGAAATAGGAAGCTAATGCCTCTAATGCAGAGCCTTCCAGGTGGCTGCTCTGCAGAAGCTCTGATGGGCCGGTGTGCCTTCATGCCAACAGCAAAGCTGTTCACTTGGAAAGTCAAAGTTTGCTTGGGGCCCAAGCAAACTCCAAACCCCCTTTGCCTCTGAATTGTAGCAAAGCTGGAGTCCAGGACTTGCTCTTCAGACCAGCGGCACAGAGCCAAGGCAGCCTGGGACTGTTGGGAAATGCTGCTGCACATTCCAGCCTGTTGGGGATGGTGCATAAGGACTGCACCTGCACAGCTTCTGGTGGGTGTCAGCTGGAGCCTTCCACAGACAACAACAGCTCCCAAGGCACTCAGCGCTCTCTTGTGTGGGACAGACAGGGACACAGGTGAGGAGAGTCCATGCCAGGGCTCAGCCTTACCTAAATGAACAACAGATTGGTCCAGTGCGGTCACAGCTGCGGCACGAACCCCGAGATCCTTTGAGTTCAGGTTCTTTATTATCCCTTCAACCAAACGGACCATCACTGGGTTCAGGGCATCTTCCAGGACTCCAGTCATTTCTGCCAGAACCTCCAGCGCCTGCTGCTTCACCTTCTTATGGGTGTCATTGATTCTCAGGAGAAAATGATCAAAAATCTGTGAAGAGAACAAACGACATGAAAGCTGGATTAAAATGACCTTGTCTGAAAAGGGGATGTAGAAATGAGCCCTCAGCAATATAAAAGATGAAAGTGATCCCTTCTGTCAGGTCAGCCCTTGCTTGCACAATTTCACTGTTTTCCTGTGGGCCACTCACTGGAATGGTTGTGCAACCTGATGCTGCTTGAAAGATTTTCATCTGTTTTTGAGAGTTTTGGCTGGGGCCGGAATAGTTCCTATGGTGTTTCTCTCCACCTATAAATCATTAAATCAATTCCATTTATTAATTCAAAAGGCTGCCTTCTCTTTCAAAGTATGGAAGCAGATATTTACCATGCCCATTTTCCTATACAGTTGCCTCAAGTACTGAGGGCAGTTATAATTTTGCCAAAATTGTAGCGGGAGGAGATCTAATTTGTTTTTTGTCTGTCTCAAAACCTGCTTCTGGAGAAGGACAGGGCTCTGGTCAACTCTTCCAGGATCCAGACCAATTCTTTAACTAAGAGGTAGATTTCTGAAATGTAAAGTGCTCTACAGCTCTCATTAGAGCAGGTTCAGTCCCTTGACAGGCACAGTATCAGGCACCATTTTCTGGTAAAAGGGAAAAAGCAGCTACTGGGAGAAGAAAGGATGGATCGGTCCTTAGCTGTTTTCCTCTTTTTCCAAAGAGAAAAAAAGGCCCCCCAAAAAGAAGGGTGAGCACCATCTTTACCAAGAGGAATAGGGATGAGGATGGAAATGAGAGCCAGAGTTGTGCCTGTGCAAGACAAAATGGAGTTTACAGAAGTGTCCTTTTTAAAACACTTTGTTTAAACCAACCCAGCCTGATAATTCTCTTCCCCATGAAAACCTATTTCTCGTCTAGAGAATAATTGCCATGCTTTCAATGGCTGGATTCCCTTCACTTAACCCAACTGGGAGTAGGAGACAGCAGCAGTTACACCAGCAGAAAATCTCTGCCATCATCTGATGAACATCAGCAATAGGCACCTGCCAGACAAATACAGCTGGACTGAAAGAACTTGTCCTGAAGCCCAGACTTCAATTGCATTTGTCTGGGTAAGAGGGACCAGCCTGTCCCAAACAGCCCGGATGCAGTAGTGCCAAGACACACTGAATTAACCTTACTTCCCCAGGCTTGGGAAAGGAGCTAAAGGAAAGGAACCATGAAGATACCCTACATACTTGGACAATGTTACTGGAGATCAGCTGGGGGCTGGTTTTGCACAGCTCTAGGAGGAGTGCCACTCCTTCCATCCGTGTCTGAAACCCCTTGGCTTCCAGGAGATGGTAAAGCTTCTGCAGTGACTCCCTTCCTTCCACACTTGCAGGTAACGTGACCTGGGCTTTTGGACGGTGGAGGAGGCGTCCACCAGGAGCAGACTTCACCCTGGAAAACAAAATCAAATTAGGACCTGTTGCTGGTAATACCTTCAGTTAATTGTGAGCAAAACATCCTGAGGAGCTTTCCTAATGATGTGATTTCAAGCTAGAAAATCATGAAGCTCTGAGGAACAACATGGACCTCGTGACAATCATCATGGCAGACAATCTGCAAGTGAAATTCTCACCACTGCTCACTCAGGAAAACCAAGGATGAGATGTATCTGATCTATCTTCAAATGCCTTCCAAGGCACACATTGCTTTGTGGGGAAAGGGAGACACTACTTCCATGTTTAAATGCCTCCTCATATGGCAGGTGTGTGTTTTTATAATAAGGAAAGTCATCACTCTGAGGAAGTGTCTCTACACCAGGCAGGACAATCTGGAAAAGTAGCTCAGATGCATCTGAACAGATGAACAGGGGCATATCTGAAGGATCCAGAAAATCAGGAACAGAGATAAGAACAGAAGCCAGACATGCCAGAACTACACTCACATTTCATTTGCTTCCCTAGAGACTAGATGCACAGCTTAACAAATCCTCTGGGAATAATCCTCTGGGATCAACCTGTCTCTTCCATGAGTATGGGAAGATGCTAGCCATGCTACTGAGGCATGTGGTCACCTTCCTGCCACCACTGAGCATGACAGAGCTAAATAAATCCCCTCTGGTAAAAGAGGAGAACAGGTACAAGCAGCTCTGCCACTGGCATGAAGAGACAGCAAGGACCAAATTCCTGTCTTCAATGCTGATTGCAGCACAGGGGGAAATAAACCAAACACATCAAGCAAACCATATGAAGGACAGGAATACCAAGACAGTAAGTCCACATTGAGACACCTGTTGACCAAAATGGCTCAGGAATTAACTTGCTCCTTACTACTCAATCTTGGTACTGTTTGAGGGTAAGAAAACCAGGAATCAGCCAGGCCAAACCACATGGATGGGAACTGCTTGTTTGGGGAATGGCATCCTGCTTCTAAACTGAGACTTCTCATTAAAACACCCATCCACAAAGGACTCCACTTGGATGAAAAAAAAACCCTGGTTGAATTTACTTGTCTCGAGTCAGGCAGCAGAGACTTGGCCCTCTCCTATCCTCCACAGCACTGCCCTTGCCACTGCACTGGATCGTCTGAGCTGCAGGCAATGGGTGTCTTTGTGTCACCCAAATTCTGTGGAAAGCCCTCCAGAGAAGTTGTGTTCAACACAATGCAGAAGTTGACATTTTTTGTCCTAGAGCATTTGTAAGGAAGGGAAACAATCTCTGGCACTGGTCATCTCCAGCAGAAAGATTTGTGCCTGAGGAAGAGGCATGTAGAGCTTGTCATGTGCTTTGTCACATCTGACAAAAGTGCTCAGTACCATTTGCTAGAGGGCAATGGGGACTGGGGCTCCTTTGAGCCATCATTCCTCTTCTTCACGGGCTCCTTGACAGAGGGGCGTTCACCCTGCTGGTTTTCCATCTCCTACAAAGACATAAAGAAACCCCATGAATCTTTAGAATATAAAATAGGAAATGCCCTCTTTAAAACACGAGTTAGAACCAGGATCACTGCTACCAAGGCTTAGAGAAACATTTCCTAACTTACAGAAATAAACAGACCAGAGGTTCAGTGATGCCAACTCTTTGATTTCAATAGGCCAAGGCAGGTTATGGGTGCTACCACACTGAGCAGCAGTCTAAAGTCCCAAATTCATTAGTCTTGAGCATAAATGGGAATAATGCAAACTGACAGGCAGTGAGTGGTCTTAGAGGAAGAAGTTGGACTCTTGGAGGTTGGCTCAATGTGTTGGAAGTTGATTTGGTTCAACACTTACTCTCCGTGCTCCTGCACCAAGGCACACTCCCTTGTGTAATGTTGATAAAAAGAATAAAATCCCCCCCAAACAAACACATGATTTTCCACTGGATGCTGCTGAATTCACCAAGCTTCTTCCAGCTCCACAGGGCTTGGCAGCAGGGCAGTATTCCCAAAAGACAGACAGCAACTGTAGTAACTAGGATTGACTTGGACATCTTTGGTATATTTGGAAATTTTCTTGGCACTACTACTTCCAGTCTCTTTTGCAAAGACTCTGTTATGTTCAGAAGCACTATTCTCACTTAACTGCTTTACTGGGGGCAGAGTAGGGAGAGTGTGGTGGGGGCGTACACGTGAGTGTAAACCCATTTTCCCTTCTTTCCATTTGCTCTTTGTGACCAATATTCAAAGTATTCAAAACCCCACTTTTCCCCTAATAATAGCAGTTCCTCTGTGGTCTGCAGATGAACAGGCTGAGAGGATTAACAGCTCATTCCCAGGAGCAAAATGATTCAGCAGAAGTGGAATAGGATAAAGACACATTGGGTATGTTTGGTCTCATATTAGCAGTGGCAATACTTGCACAAAGGAGATATTTCTCCTGTCAAGCACTTACCTTCTTCTTAATTCTGGTCAGAATATCTTCCAGGTCATGCGGGGAAAGGGATTGCTCCAAAAGCTTTTTAAATTTTTGATTATTCAGCAACATCTTCACCATCTCCTGTCCATAATGCCTAAGGAACGAAGGAAGGAAACAACAGAAAATGAAGAAAGGAAGAGTGTTAACAGAAGAGGCTGATGCCTTAAACTTATCAGGTGCAATGCTTGCATGAGAAGGCACTACCTACTCAGCAAAGAGGGAGATTTACCTCATTTGACACTGCACAGTGCTGTAGCTGAACACAAGGGGCAGGAGGAGAATGTGGGGCAAGACAAAAATACCATTTCTCTCTGAAACTGCAGGTGTGCTTCTGTGGGATCAAAGGATTCCAGGCAACAAGCAAAACACATCTGCTTTGTTGTCAGAGCTTGTTAGCAGTGTCCTGCTGCCATTGCACAGGAATTTACCTTTCTCACCTCATGACTGCTTTTGATTATTCTCTACTATATGTATGCACAGGGTCAGCTAGGTTCACTGGTGTTCTTGGCAGCCATTAATGGGAATTTAATCCTCCAAGTAAGGGGATTTTGGTGGTTTGGGGTGATTTTTCCCACTAGGTCACCAAAGATTTCTTCAAGAAGAAATTTGGAGGTCACTGAGCCACACATAACAGCATTCTAGAAATCTGCAGATGAGGTTTGGAAAGACTGAATATGTTGCCTAAAGACCTCTGAAATATTTCTAGGGAAGTCTTAATGTGAAATAGATGTTTGGGATCTTCCAGTGATGAACATTAGCCAACACTTTGGCTTTCCTTGTGCACCTAAGGCCAGTCAAAACTGTTGGACTGGCTAATGTGAGCTCTTTTGAGCTCAGTGAAGACTCCTTCAAGTCACAGGAAGTTGGCAATGCTCCTTCTTGCTGGCCAGCCTCAGGTTACCTGGTACAGTCATTTCCCCAGGCAGCAGTCACAGCACCAAGCCTGACAGAGCTCAAGAAGCGTTTGGACAATGCTCTCAGGCACATGGAGTGACTCTTGGGCTGTCCTGCACATGGCCAGGAGCTGGACTGGATGACCTGCATGGGTCCCTTCAAACTCAGCATATTCCATGATTCTATGCCCCTTAGCCACACAGTGAGGTCACTCATTATTTCCTTGAGTTTCCACTCTTTCATGGTTTTACCTTTAAAGCCAAACACAAAACGGTTTTCCACGTTTTGGAGGTGAGATGAAGATCATTACCTTGTGTCCTTGTGACGGTCCTGAGCCAGTCTCCCTGCCACGTGTGGGAGCCTCTCAGCCCTGGGGGTGCCTGCGAGCTTGGTGACTCCCATTTTCTCCATCAAGGACAGGAGGAGTTGGGCCGCGCACTTCCGCACCTGGACGTAGCGGCTCCTGGGAAGGAGAGAGCAAACCCTGGGCCACAGGGACAAGGAGCAGCAGCAGCAGCACAGGCCTTGGCCAGAGTATGCTCCCTGTCCTTGCTGGGGGAAGGAGCCTGGGCTCTCCCTGCACCTTCCAACACCTGCAGAAGGTTCTGTCCTCAGAGAAACACTAAGTTAGCATTGTACAGAAGGACTGCCTGCACGGAAGAGGGAAGAATTCAGTCTCCCTGCACTAGCTGATACTCCATTTCTTTCCCAAAATTTACTCAGAGAAAGATTAAAGTAGTAGATCACATATGAATTATTTAGAAATTAAGGATAATTCATGCTGACCCCTCAGAGGGCACCCACTACACAGAGCTGCAGCAGGATGAGGCTCTTTCCACCCATTCATCCCCAAATCTGCAGACCTCTGGAAAAAGACAAATGCAGGGCAAACACGCTGTGGGGAGTGATGTTGTAGATTATCCACCAATGCAGCTTGTTTCTTTTGTAAAGCTTGACAAGGGATACATCTGAGTGTTTTACCCTGTTCCAAAGCTGAGGAAAAGGTGCAGGCATTTGAGCCAGACTGTCCTGATCTAGAGACTGTCTCTTGGGAGCTATCAGGCCCAGCACCAACACTTAGGGCAGCATTTGCTTCAGCTGTCCCATGGCCCTCGGCCTGTGAAGGTGCCTGGGAAGTGAATCATCATCTCAAGGCTAACATGAAACATCATTTTGAATAGGAAGCAGAGCTCTAAGGCCAGGACACTCACACAAGACTCCTTTTGGCAGCAGCTGCACCTGCTGGGCAGGCTGTGCCACACCCAGCACATTCTCCCCCATGTGCTCCACACCCCTGCAAGGACCCTCCTTATTTCTCAGGTTAATGACATCACGAGGATACGTGGTTTTCCCCAGGGCCTCTGTGGTTAGAGCTGTGAAATCTCCAACAGTGCTCACAGCTGCAATTGCAATTGTCCCTCTTCCCACAAAAGCACATAGATGTATCCTGAGCCTTTGCAGGCACTTTCACTTCCCCACTGTTCCCCACATCTAGGAAACTCTGACAGACTGGGAGAACTCCAGGAAGCAGCAGCAAGCTGAGTCAGAGGAGCTTTAGTTTGGATATCAGGAAAAAGCTTTTCACCAACAGGGTGCTTGGGCCCTGCAACAGGCTCCCCAGGGCAGTGCTCACAGCACCAAGCCTGACACAGTTGAAGAAGCATTTGGACAACAATCTCAGGCGCACGCTGTGACCCTTGGGTTGTTCTGTGCAAGGCCAGGAGCTGGACTGGATGGTCCTGATGGGACCCATCCAACTCCCCATATTCTACAGTGACTCTGTGGCCTAATGGGCTGCAGGAGGGCAGAAATAGGTGACAAGAGGAAAGAAATGAGATTGATGGGAAAATCAAGCCACAGTCCACAGAAGATGCAGGATACAGAACCCTTCCCTCCCACCATTCTCATTCTCTCTCACGGATCCCTTCCCCTACCCACACACTGGAAGGTGAAGAAGATCACTAAAAGAAGAAGAACCTACTTGACCCCCCTGTCCATGAGAACAGTCATTGCTCGGGCAGGAGTCACGTTCTCTACCATCATCCCCAGGCTCTGACAGGCTGCCTTCTGAATAAACTCTGGGGAGTTCCACACCATGGGGAGAAGGACCGCAGCAACCTCATCTGCCTCCGAGTCCATGTCCTTCTTCAAGATGGCAAAGAGCTCTCCCAGAGTGACGATTGCTAAGCAGGACACCTTGGACCGGAGGTTGGTCACCTGGGGAAGTCATGAGGGGAAACGTAAGAACCACCTTGAAAAGAAAACCGGTTTCCTTAGACAAAACTCCCAGGAAATGACAGCATGTCCCACTGTCTATAGAGGAATATGAAAGCACAGGAAGAGCAGAAGAGCCCAAACACAGAAAGACACTTACTGTGGCCCAAACTTCTGGCCTCACTCCTGCTTACTGCAGGCATAAAAAAATATCTTTCACTAAAGTCTTCTACTTAACGTTTCTACAATGTCAACTGCTTTGATTTTAGGCCCTTTGTTTTGAAAAACAAAGAAGCAAAATAAAGTAAGGGATGCTTTCAAACCATAAAGGCACAAGTCTTAAAGATAAACCAGGCACGTGCTGCTCTTCAAAAAAGCAACACCTGCAGCTGAAGCTCTCAGACAGGAAACAGAAAACACAGGCTCAGAGCTACAGACTCATTTGCAGGGTTCAATTACAGCTTGGGCAGACACTGGGACTCTGGCATAGACTGTCATTAGTGTCTCCATTTCTGCCTTGCATTATAATGGCACCACACTCAAAGACAAGTGCCAGCTACCCAACCTGCCAGTAAATACAGCTGCACGTACACACAGATCCTACAGATAGCTGACAGACATTACAAGTAGAAGGTCTAAAACCAGAAATGAAGGCACTCCCTGAGCACACATGGAGATGAACAAGCACATATCTACTCTACCAGCCGTGCATGAAGTATGGGGGACAATTCAGAACAATGTTCTCACCTCGCTGGTAGCTGCCAAGCAAATCTCACTAAGTCGGCAGAGCAGGACTTCTGGATGGGACTCAGCCAGGCGTGGGATGTTGAAGAGTCCCTTCTTCTTCAGTTCCCTGAAAGACAAGTACCAAAAAGATTGATTTTTCTCTCTACCCAAGAACTAGGCAGCACCCTCTGAAATGACCAGGCTGGCAGCTCAGTCAAACCATGGGAGGTGCTTTTCAAGGAGCACTTAATGAAATCATGGAATCCATTGCCACAGGATGCTGTGGCTGTCAAAAGCATACACAAATGCAAGAGGCGAAGAGAGGGCTTTCAGAGTGTTCATGTGTGGCCTTTCTGAAAATCTCTGCTATTAAGTCCCTCTGCCACCGCTTTCTAGAAGCTGTGAGGCTGGGCCATGCTGCTGTTTCTTGTCACCTCCCAGTACCTGTCCCATTGGGCTGTTCCTGGGACAGTATTTTCCTTCTTTGTCAGCCCCAGCAGGCAGTTCAGCCCTGAGAGTCTGCACTGCCACTCTGGAGCTGAGTTCCCACTCTACCATCTAGGCATGTGTGTCACCCACTCCACTCCACCTCACACATTCCACAAAAAAGCACCAGGATATCATCCCAGAAGATTAGGATTCCCTCCCTGGGCAAGAACTGTTGAAACTC